>NC_142932.1:85948920-86016420 GCF_046866305.1 Octopus bimaculoides
TTTGTGAATTCATTTTAACAGACTAAAATTGGTGTTCCTATGGGGTGATACAGTGGAACTGAATTATTGTGAATTCATTTTAGTCTGCTAAAATAAATTCACAAACACACATATAGTCTCCAAAGGTAAATCTTTTCCTCTGATAATATGCACATGTCGCATAATGTTTATTGAGTATTAATAGAAACGACTCTAAGTGAAGATGACCAATTTGCTGTTAATAATAAATAATTATTAACTTCCCAGTCTCCATTTTCTTCTTCCTTTAAATGAATATAAGCTATATGTTTTTATACACACCTATTATTTTAAGGAAATTCATTCCCCCAAAATACTAGGTATTGAACCAGTATTTCCTTGGATGAAACCATCGTTTCATGAGGTTAATACAACCTCTAATTATATATATATATATATATATATATATATATATATATATATATATATATATATATATATATATAGGCCTGCTGACCAATCCAGCAAGATGGGATGGCATCATCTAAAAGTTACAACAATGCAAGGAAATGAATTGTTACCAGCAATGTATAACAACACCTGATAGTCTGGACAATACAGTGATGTGTGTGTGTTCTAGTTCTATATGAAATACCATATTCTATTTTTCATAAATATTCAAAAATTAGCATCAAGGAACTCAAAGTAGTGTTAGTGAATTTTTAACCCCTAGTAAATTTTAGGACCTACTTTCAGAATTGAGTACTCTCTTTTCATCTTGTTTACACTTACATGTTCATGTCATTTTATTGATCCAAAAACTACTAACTAAAATGTGTTATTGAAAACTCAGGATATTTTATATGAATGAGATAATATGTATATTTTTTGACAAAGTTACCCTGGAAGTTGTAGTTTAGAACAAGGGAATGTCCTTCAACAAATTAAGAACTAGAATCACTTGAAGCATACCTTTTTAACTTGGTAAAAAAGGTTAAGCTTAAGAAAAATCCACAACAGTTTTCCAAAAGAAATAAAGAATTAATAAAGAATTTAATATCACAACTAAATTTTTTTAATTCTTTATGGTGCAAACAAAAATACACAGTACAAACTATTATTCAATAGCATAACTATCATTTACAAAGATTATGGCTTTAGCCATAACTCTATAAACCTTGACACCAAAGACAGAGTAGATGACAGAGTAGAATATTTAGTTCCAGACATACCATATACTACATTTAAAGATGACATGCCTAATTTGACCAGCAATGCAAAACATAGGTTAATCAACCCTGACAAAACCAAATTAGGTACAGTTGTAAGTACATTCTATATTATAGTATACTTGTAACAGAAGAAATGCTATTTCTCCCATTAAAGAGCAGTAAATCCATAATCAAATAAGTTAGTAATAATAAAGATAGACAACATTGCAAATACAAGCAACTTGATATCGATTCTGTCATTCTTAACTAATCTCCTCTACAAAACCTTAAATTTTGTCATTAACATCACATCAGTCATTGAATCTGGTATTATGATTATTATGCATGCAAAGAAATGCCTCCTGCTTTTCAATAAATAATCCTGGGTTTAAAAGAAATAGCAGCAAATAGTTTGGTGTTCCTATGGGGTAACACAGTGGAACTGAATTATGTGAAATGATTGGAATTTATATTCTGAAACATTTCATAAAAGATTTTCTACTATGCAAAGAAGTTTATTCACAGATGATGACCTTGCAGTCTTGGGAGAAGCACCATTGATGCTATATTTCTGGCTGTAGGAGAAGTACCAAGCCAAAGATAAACCTCTGTACTTGGCTTTTGTTGACATGGAGAAAGCTTTTCATAGAGTTACCTGATCCCTTATCTGGTGGTCAATGTGGAAACTAGGTATAGAAGAGCGATGGTGAGAGCTGTACAAGGATGCAGTCAGTAAGGTCAGGGTTGGCAAGGAATGAAGCGATGAATTCAGGATACAAGTAGGGGTTCACCAAGGATCAGTCTTCAGCCCCCTCTTGTTCATCATAGTCCTCCAGGCAATAACAGAGAAATTTAAGAGGAGCTGCCCCTGGGAGCTCCTCTATGCTGATGATCTTGTTCTTATAGCTGAATCACTACCAGAACTAGAGAAGAAATTTCAAGTGTGGAAGCAAGGTCAAGAATTGAAGGACCTTAGAGTTAACCTAGCAGTACCCGATGCAAGCTATAAGAAATGAAGCAATATCAGTGGAAGGTTAACTGGGAAAATAGTCTTTGTGTGTGGAAGGTGCACAGGTACAATAAACACTAAAAATGTACAGAAAATAGACTCTATCAAATGCCAGTGAGGTAAGCTAGAGGTAGTTGACAGCTTCTGTTATCTAGGTGACCAAGTCATTAGCGGAGGTGGATGCTCCAAGAGCATAGCTGTGAGAAAAAGAATAGGCTAGGCAAAGTTCAGAGAGATCCTACCTCTGTTGGCAACAAAAGGCCTCTCCCTCAGAGTGAAAGGCAGATTGTATGATGCTTGTGTGTGAACAGCTATGCTACACAGCAGTGAAACATGGGCTGTGACCACCAAGGACATGCATAGGCTTGTAAAAAATGAAGCTAGCATGCTTCGCTGGATGTGCAATGTCAGTGTGCATGTACAACAGAGTGTAAGCATCTTGAGAGAAAAGTTGGGCATAAGAGGCATCAGATGTGGTATGCAAAAGACACAGCTATGCTGGTATGGTCATGTCATACATATAGACAAGGACAGCTGTGTAAAGAAGTGCTGATTTCTAACTATGGAAGAGGTAGACTCAGGAAGACATGGGACAAGGTGGTGAAGCATGATCTTTGAACATTAGGTCTCATTGAGGCAATAACTAGTGACTGAGACATTTGGCAATATGCCATACTTGAGAAGATCCATCAAATCAAGTGAAATCATAGTCATGACCAATGTCAGTGTCACATGACTTTCCAACTACAGCAGCCCAACTACAACAGTAAAAAATACTTTTCGAGTGTTAGGCCCCACAGAGGCAATGATAAATGACCAAGACCTTTGGAAATATGTTGTGCTGGAGTAGAAGACCCATCAAGCCAAGTGAAATCATAGTCATGACAGATACTGATGTCACGCAACTGGCAGCCATGCTGGTGGCACATAACAGCACCCCTTACTCTCTTGGAGTGGTTGGTGTTAAAAAGGGCATCCAACCATAGAAACCATGCCTAATCAGACTGGTGTCTGGTGCACCCCCTCAGCTTACCAGCCCTGGTTAAACTATCCAAAAGGCATAAATTTTACCTATACTGAAACCAAATAAAAAATATAAGGATTCAAACTTTCCTCTATTATTCATATAAATTTAGTCCCCACCACTGGTTAATAAACATCTTCATTATCTTTAGATGAGGCCACATTCATTAATCTTTCTCATTGTTATAATGGGGTACCTTGTAAAAGTAGTTTTAGGGATAAAATAACAATATATGGTTCACTCTAATGTTTCCAAGTGTAAAAGTAATCCAAGAAATACTTATGATATAATCCAATATACAGTCGAAACATTTGTTCCCACATTACCAAGAACTCCTTAAACTTAAAACCTTTTCCTTTCTCAGTGAATCACAGATACAATAAAGCTATAAACTTCTTAACAAAATTACAATTGAAGTAATTTACTCTTGTAAAAATTTTGCTAGCTCCATTTACTATTTTAATTTCAGTAATCTTTCCAACTATTGATACAACAGTCCATTTTCTAGCTGACAACTACATTGCTACAAGCAATTGCACCCTAAACAATAACTGTCTTTTGAATCTCTAATCTATTCTGTTTAAGTTCAAGCCAGCAATAACAGTGCACTCAGAAGTTACATCAGCCTGACTGAGAATTGCTTTAAAATTCATTTTTATCAGCATATTTATACATTTAATAAACATGAAAAATGCCACATGCCTCTTGAAACACATCTTGCTTTTAAAAAAACAAACTCTGTTTTCTCATCAATGTTTACTTTTCTATGCTTCCAATAATTTATATCCCTTTACTTACAATATTGAGCACTCTATTTTCTTTACACTTAAAGATTTGAATATCAAAGTTTGAAATTTTTATTTTATATCAGTTTAGCTTAATTTGTTGTCATTTTTTTAAAAGCAACTCTCTTCATCAACCCTATTTCAACAAAGGTATAGTCACAGCATTAGAATAGAAAAAGTTAAACTGTTATTAGACTAAGCCTATTCATTTAGTAACAGACTAAAGACAAAAAAAAAAAATATTTGAAGAAGTGTGATGACCAAGTGGTTAAGTTACTTGTTTACTGACCATTGTGCATAAATTCAAATCCTGCAAAAACCATTGCATGCTGTCAACAGACACATTATTAAACTTGCTTACAGATAGTTGGCTTTAAAACAGATCTTGCAAAACATCTCTAGGTTGTTGTTATTTAGCCCCAGGTCAAGCTTGATCATGTAGATCTGTAATTAAATGCATCCCAGTTGTAACCATCTTTTCTAGGACTACATTTTTCAATGTTTATTCCAATGATAGAAGGTTATTTGACACTTGTTAGTCATATATATTAGTAAAGCATGTGAATGTTTAAACTGTTAAAATAGACAAGAGCAACACCTAATCACTGTTTGAATGTATTAATATGTTGTTGCATGCACTTTGAAACAGTATAGATTTAGTATTAGCATTCTTTATAAAGGTGGTTAAGTAGTAGATATGATAGAATAACAAATAATTTTACAATATTTAGTATTGAGATCAAATCCTCTGCTGCTATCTTTAACTCTTATCCCTTCAAGGACAGTAAAATAAGTACTGGGATTTATTCAGTAAATTATATTATTTACATATGTGTGTACGCACAGGTGTATAATAAGAACAAATTGCACACGTCATCTAATAACTAACAGCCATCTTTAGGACTTGTGGCTGTCTTGTCACTTAACTTGGCAGCATCTGAATGAACATGTGATCTTACATCTGTGAAACTTTTTGAAGAATGTAGATTTAAGTTACAAACTCTTAATATAAATATAGGTACGGTGTGGCTGTGTGGTAAGAAGTTTGCTTCCCAACCACATGATTCCAGATTCAGTCCCACTGTGTGGCACTTTCGACAAGCATCTTCTACAATAGCCTCAGGCTGACCAGCACTTTGTGAGTGGATTTTGTAAAAGGAAGCTGAAAGAAGCCCATTATATATATGTGTGTGTGTGTGTGTGTGTGTATCTGTGTGTGTATCTTTGTGTCTGTGTTTGTCCCCTAATACCACTTGACAACTGGTGTTGATGTGTTTACATCTCCATAACGTAGCAGTTCAGCAAAAGAAACCAATAAAATAAGTACTTGTGTCTTATTAGTTATTAGACTAAAATCCTTCAAGGCGGTGCCCTTGCATGGCCACAGTCTAATGAGTGAAACAAAAAAAAAATATGTTAATGTATATGTGTATATGCACATGTGTGTATATGAATGTGCAAGTGCATGAATATACATGGATATATACAATTATATATATAGATTTGTATGTTCATGTGGAAATCCATGTATGTTTGTGTGTGTGCCTGTATGCATTTGGGCGTTACTGACATGAGTGTATTTATGTGTGGTGAATGTGCATGTGGACATGTCTGCAGATTGGTAGAAAAACAGGATGATTGATATACAAAAAAAAGAGACAGACATGAAGGTATTTATAGTAAGACAGACAGTTTGATAGGCTTATAAACAGAGTTACATAGATTAGATAAGCATGTGTGTGTATGCACATATACACTTATACACACATACACATAAAAGTACATATAAATAGAGAGGTATATAAAATGTAAAGTGAGATATATAGATAGGAAGAAAGAAGTAGGTACAAAGAGACTGACACTCCCACAAATGGCTGCATTAGTAAATATAAACATATAAATAGATAGAGAATATTCACCAGAAATTAATTCCTTTATCATTCCAGCCTAGTGAATAATGTGTTGTAAAAAATATATATACAGAGCAATTACAGGTTGGTGTTAAACATCACTACCATCTTATCATCATCAACATCATTGTTGTCATCTTCATCATCATTGTTTTATTTCCTCTATCCATGCTGACATTGGTTGCATGTGTCTGTTTACCTTGACAAGTTGAGGGCATCTCATCTTATATTTCATTTTGGCTCAGTTGCTACAGCTGAATGCACTTCCTAACACCAACAACTTTACAGATTATACTAGGTGCTTTTTATGTGCCACCAGCACTACAGAGATGTTATGCCCTTGACAAGACTAAAGACTTCTCACAACCTCGCACTTTACAGGGTATACTAAATACACCAGCATTAAAGAAGTGACCATGTCTTTACACAACTATAGGGACCTCATAACTCCATGTCTCTGCTTGCCTCTCCACCTTTACAGAGTGAGAAGCATTAGTGATAAAAGCATCACTGATAGGAGTAAGAGGGATGTGAGATAGAAGATATGTATTTTGAGATGACAAGATGGCACCTTGTCAAGTTGAGGGCATCTCATCTTATATTTCATTTTGGCTCAGTTGCTACAGCTGAATGCACTTCCTAACACTAACAACTTTACAGATTATACTGGGTGCTTTTTGTGCTGCTAGCACTACAGAGATGTTATGCCCTTGACAAAACTAAAGATCCAGAAGTTCAAGTTGTATTGGATAAAAGTAATAAGAGTTTAACATAGGATAACGACAAGCTGTATAGGAAGGAGGTTGAACACAGAGTGAACTGGACACAAGCAGTCCAATATGACCATCTATGCATTGGCAATGAAAAGGGTATGAGGGATTGAGTGTTGAAGATAGTGGCATGGTAATTGGAATATAGGTAAGTCCTACACCAGTGAGCAGTATGAAAGAAAAGGATCAAAATAGATGTAGTTGCATCCTGACTGGTCTACAGAAGAGATGCAATGTATGGCAAGCAATAGATGAACAATAAAAACATGGGCATAAATATAATGTATGGCTAACAGAAGACAAGCAACAAAGGTAAGAGTGAGGGAGTGCAATGTGTGGCAAATCGAAGAAAGAACCACTGCTTTCCTTAGTCATTCTAACAGCATTGTGTGATTGATAAGAGGAGGCGGGAGTGGAAGATGTGTAATAGATAAATGAGTGCAGGTAGCAAGAGCATGAGAGATAAAGTCATGAGGAAAAGGAACCTGAGTGACATTGACATAGGCAGATGTGTAATAGAGATGTGAGATACAAGTGACAAGAGACAGAGGGGCAATTGATATGGATGTTAGCCGGGTGAAAGGCTACTGAAGAGATCATTGACAGCAGTAGACATGAAAGTCAGATTGTTTGATGCTTATGTATAACGTACACATAATAATGAAACAGGCACTGTATGTGGAGGATGTGTAAAGGCTGAAAATTGTAATGTTTGCATAAACAGTAGAGCAGAAATGAGGTGAGAGGAAAATTGGGTATATGACAAATCAGATGCAGTACGTAAAACTGATTTGGTATGAACATTTGGGGGATGACAGTTGGGTAAAGCTGAGCACTCAAAGTGGAAGGGATCTGTGGAAGATTTAAAGAAACATGAGAAGTGATGATGTAAAATGAGGAGGGTGAAGATGATTTGAGAAGTGAGAAATTTTACAGATGTAAAATGTAAAATTTCCTTGACCCGTAATTGCTTTTAAGAGTAACATTTCCCTTAACATTGGTTCATTAAGTTTTGGAAATTCAACTTTCAGTATTTTCAGTATATAAATAAATCAGCTTCATGAATTTAACTTACCTATAAGTTCCAATTTATTAAAATTGGAATGTTAACATCATTCTGTACTACTTTGCCTTCAAGTGAACTTTAACAGACCCTCCCCCCCCCCACACACACACATACATACATACATACATACACATGAATTTCTCAAAAATTTTAAGTGTGTGTGTGTGTTCACAATATTTTTTTCTACATACCTAACAACACAATCTATCTTTTCGATTACTTTGTATAGGAATATATAAACTGGTATTTGCTCCAATTTGCTATATACCTTCCTGCAAACATCTGCAAAAATTAAAAGAAATGAGTTTTAGAAAGAAATGTAGAAGAGTTGTTTCTCAGAGCTTTATCCTTAATGGATAGCATATATACACACTAAATACCTTATATTGATCATATATAGCATGAACCACTTTCATTAATCCCTAATATTGCCATAAAATGCAAACTTGCAGTTACATTCAGTAAAAGCCAAATGTAACCTGATAGTCACATGTTCTTTGATAGTTATTCTATGAGATAGCATGGTGTCTGATTGTCCAAGCTAATCATATATAATCCAACTTTAAAACACTTTCTACCACTTCCATAATGTGGTCTGTTTTTCGAAACCATTGTGAGTTCCTTTCTCATGCAAGTATCATTTACTTTTGTTTTCATTAATAATGGTATTGCCCTCCAGGTGATTGGACCACTGACAAATACTACCCTGCCACCAAAAAAAAAAAAAAATAGTGAAAAATTACTTCTTTGTTTTCTCATTGAGAAAACAAAATGGAATTTACATTCATAAAATTCTTCTTTGCTTTTCCATAGTATTGGACAAGTTTAAAACTTTAATTATAGGCAATTTGCCCACCTCCTTTTCAATTCCTCCCCCCACTTGAGAATACCTAGATTTGGGGATAACCTCTCTGTACAAACCTATTTATCTTCAGTATGTCATTAATTGCAACTGGAAATTCTATAGTTCCCCTTGTCCTTACTAACTCTCATCTAATCTGTATGGGTTGTTTCAAAACATTATAGCGATATTGATAAACCAGCTACTGTTGGCTTTTCTTATCACTAGTTAAACCTGATGTTTAGTTTCTTTGACCAGTGTCAGGCATATAAGTTATTGCATTCTTTTATCCTTCTCTCCTTTCTTGCCTTATACATACTTTTATAGTTTGGTATTCTACATTCTTTCCCCATGTTTTTACTGACAGCTAGATTCAAGCAGCGAACAGTGCTTTGCTGCCCTCAACACATATTTCTATGTAAACTCTTGTTCTCCTCCTCCTATAAACACTTCCTTGTGAGAGAAAGACGGAGCATTATTATTATTCATTTTCAAATCAGATTCATTTCATTACATCCTCAAGATCACTTCCATCTGGCCTGTATGTATATAGTGTGTATAACTAGCATACATACATACAATTTTTAATTTCATGCATGCACATTGTTTGTTTTTGATTTTGTCAACTACACTGTATAGTAGGGTCAGTTGGGTACCGTCTGTGAGAAAAACAACACCATGATGCAATTCACTCTGCCAGAAATTTGGAAACACATGCCATACTGTTTGGCATTTGCAACAGAAGCTCCAATACGAACATTTCAGAGTGTTTGGGTGTCAATCTGAGGACAGTGCAGAGGATTTGGAAAGAGTTTGGATGAGTCTAATGGTGATTAGGAGGGTACAGTATCTCAGAAAACTCACTCTGATCATTCTGATAAGAAAAGAACTCTTGAATTTGTTGGTGAGATCCAGGCCATGATTGACAATGATCTCTCCAAGTCAATCAGGTCCATTGCCAGGGACATGGGAGTGTCTGAGTTTCTTATCAGGCAGGTAGTGCATGAAGACATTCAGTATTCTTCATACACGATGAGAAAGGGCCAATTTTTATCCCAAGTCATCAAGGACAAGAGGTAAAACCATGCTAAGAAGCTTTTGAACAAACTAGCATTCTTTCCAACTGAACATGCTTTGGTTTTTCTCAGACAAGAAAAATCTCTGCCAGGATCAGATGGTGAACACCGTATCAGGATAATTACCCCCTATAGGACAATTTCCCCCTGACAACAACTACCCCCAAGACCTTTGGTTAATTACCCCCTCTCTAATATATTAAGAAGTTTTAAATCATTATCTGATGTCCTCAGTAATTGTCCTTGGGGTTATTGTCCATGGGTGGGGTAAATGTCCAAGATTCAGTGAACACCCAGAACAACCATTGGCTTGTCATGTCCCCAAAACATGTACCGAGAATGATAAAAATAAAAACATCCAGTCAACATCATCTTCCCACACGACCTCAGACTCAACACAGAAGCCTACATCAAGTGCCTGGAGGGGGTAGTGCTGGCCTGAGTCAAAAGAGTGACTGCTGGAAGATCCTATGTCTGGCAACAGGACTCTGTACCATGCCACACAAGCAGGAGAACCCAGACAATTTCTGCAACCACACCACCCCAAACATCTGGCCACCTAAACCCCTAGATTATTATGTGTGGGGCATAGTTGAGTGAGAGACCAACAAAACTCCTTGTGACACCAAAGATGAACTGAAGGCAAGGATTACAGCAGCATTCACCAACTTTAACAAGATCATCATCCAGAAGAGTTGCAGGAGATTCAGAAGTTGTCTGGAGACTGTGGTTGAAGCAAACAGCGATTTTATTGAATAAATTTACTCTTTAGTATTTCAAGATATTTTTATATAATTTTGGTAAATATATCTGTTAAAATGAGATGTCCATGTTATTTTCATTTTTGCATAATTTAGACGACAATTTATTCACTGCATCCTCTGTGTGTGTGTGTGTGTGTGTGTGTGTGTATATATATATATATATATATATATATATATATATATATATATATATAAAACATACACATACATTGTGCATATGCTGCTAAATTGTGATTTAGAGAAGTACTCAAAGCAAACATAAAATGCAGTAGTTTATTAAGATTGGTCCAAACAGGCCATTGGACTGGCCTACATTAATTTTGTGTGCACAGGTGTGTGTGTGTGTGTCCTACTAGTTAGAGAGTTGAGCTCAAGATCATTAGATCATGGGTTTGATTCCTGAAGCAGGTGGCATATTTTCTCCTTGAGCAAGGCACTATGTAGTGCCTTCATATTGTTCCAGTTAGTCTACTCAGCTGAAAATGATTGCTGTAGTCCTCTCCTCCTCCAGCTGAAACATCTTGAATGTTCTACTTAGTCAAAGGTCAGGAAGGTTTTAAGAAAGTCTCTATGTTTGCTTGCAACTACATAAGCTATACTTTTGTTTGTTTATATATATATCAGATAAAGGAGATTAAAATCCAAGCTGAATCTTCTCTAAGCATTTCTGTGAACACTAGCTATCAAAGTGAATATCCATAGATAGTTTATCTTAAGGAAGAAAACTATCTGTACAAGCTGAAATTCCAGGTGAAGTTGATTAATCACTGAGTACAAATACATTAACTTAAAGACTGGAATTTATGGTATTGCCTTTAATTCTTTAATTATGGTCATTTCTAAACAACATGGGAAATGCACTTCATGAATATATATTAATATTGATGTGAATATTAAAGGTAGCAAGCTGGTAGAATCATTACCACACCATAGAAAATGCTTAGTGACATTTCTTCCAACTTTACATTCTGAGTTCAAATGCCACTAGGGTTGACTTTGCCTTTCATCCTTTCAGGGTTGATAAAATATATACCAGATGAACACTGGGGTTGATGTAATCAACTTACTTCCTCCCCCAAAATTGTTGGCTTTGGCCAAAATTTGAAACTAGTATTAATATGAATATAAATAAGATCACAGACTGAAGAAATTCACATGATTTACATAAAAAGAAATATATTATTATTATATTCATGAAATGTATTTCTCACAGTATGCGGAGCTGTAAGCAAACAATCATAATTAAATAATTAAAGATATTACCAAAAATTCCAATCTTTAATTGTGTGTATACATATATATAGAGAGAGAGATAGATATATACTGACGCCCCCAACTATGCGAACCTGTTCATTGGCTACGTTGAGGCCCAAATATTCTCAAGTTTCACTGGCCCCACTCCTGAACTATATGGTTGTTATATTGATGACTGTATTGGTGCGACATCACTCTCCTGCAAACATCTAGACTCTTTCCTCTCTTTTGTTAAATCTTTCCATCCTGCCCTCCACTTCTCCTGCACTATCTCTGACACCTCTGTCTCCTTTCTTGACATTTCGGTCAACATTCATCACTCCACTCTCACCACCTCCATCCACTACAAACACACAGACTCACACTCATACCTCAACTTTTCCTCCTCCCACCCTAAACACACCAAGCCTTTCATCCCCTATTCCCAATTCCTCCATCTACGCAGGCGCTGCAGTGACGACCATGACTCGCCACTTCATCCTACGTGGATATCCTCTCACCACTATCTACACCACCCTTGCCAGAGCACGTTCCATAGTCTGTGCATCTGCTCTCTCCCCTGCACCAGCCCCACCATCTCACCATTCCCTTCACCTACCACCCCACCACCCTACCTCACCAACGCACCATTCTTCAAGCCTTCCTGTGACTCCAGTCTGACCCCTCCACTTCACACATCTTCCCTAACCAACCCCTCTCCTCCTTCAAACGAGCCCACAACCTATGAGACCTCTTGGTCCACAGCTTCTTCTCTAACCCAACCTCCCAACCCAGCTCGTTCCCCTGCTCTCACCCACACTGCCACACTTGCCCTTACCTCTCCAACACCACCCTCCTCACCAGCACCCATCATTGACCCTATCATATCACTGACTCCTTCACCTGCACTTTAATCAATGTCATCACCTGCTCTCTCTGCCCTTCTCTATACATCGGGCAAATGGGACGCCACTTGGCTGACTGGTTCGCAGAACACCTACAAGACATCCGACTCAGCAATGACACCCTGGTCCCACACCATTTCCGCTCTACCGGTCACTCTTTGCAGCACCTGTCTATGTTCAGATTGTCCTTGCACAGGGGCCATCCAGACTCCCATTTTCACCGTGAACAAGGATTAATCTTCTCTCTTTGCTCCTTTATGCCACATGGGCTCAACTCTCTTCCCCTCTTCATCTAACCCTCCTCCTCTCTCCCTCTCACACCTACTTCCTCCACCCACCTCTCCTCTCTTGCTCTGGCTGCTACTTCCTCTCTTCACTCCTACTTTCCTTCTCTCCTCTTCGACACACACATACATGCTCTCTTATACACACACATGCGCACCTTCATTTTGGGATCACCACCACTTTATTATCTCCCCTTCTTCCTAGCTCTCTTGTGTGACCCCTCTGTCCGGCATTTGCCATAATAGATCACTAGCCACTACACATTCTTTATTTTCTCTTCTTGTCTCTTTCTGTGTTTCTTTCTGTGGAAGAGTGTAGGCTCGAAACGTTAATGACTTTTTCACTTCCTGAGCGTTAAACTAATACATCTGCTTGTTGTCTACACCACCTGTCTTCGTCTTTTGTTTTTTTGTGAATTCTCCCTATATAATGACAATAATGACTTGCGGATGGTAATTTATAGGCTTTATTAATGTACAGGTGGTAGCCAACAACAAGAAGCATAGGATCTTTTAAGAGTGCATTCTGAGGTATTTGCCCTAAACAAATTAAGTTTTTGTGCGTGTGTGTGTGTGCGTGAGAGAGAGAGAGAGAGAGAGAGAGAGAGAATCAATAATAGAACTCAGGGAGACAACTGAGAGGAGCATTTTACACATGCAGCAGAATCTAAGCCATATAATGTCATTCTCTTGATTGTAAATTTTTTTTTTTCATTGCAGCCATATTTTCATTTCATATGTTTGACTAGTACTACCTACTATCTCCCTCATGCAGAAATTTCATTTCAGGAACATCATAAATCTCTACTCCTTGTGCAGACTGAAATTTAATGTTGGTTCTTCTATCTTGTATCTCTTCAAGTTTGTTAAAACTTGTCATCTTGGGGAAGTAAATGATATTACAGTTGTTTGACAAAGTATATTAAAGCTTGGAAATAAAATAGATACCAATAATATCTTACTATTAAGCTTCATGAGTGACCAGAGTGCAGTTGTGTGATGAAAATTTTGACACCCCATGAAATAAATTCCAAAACAAATTCGATAGTTTTCGTATGTTGCTAATTGTCTAGAGTGGCTCTTCCAGTATGCTTCATTTCAACAGAGAAACTCTAATAGCTTATTGATTCAGTCAAACAATATTGCCCTCTCCTTCAAAACTGAGGCCTTTTGCCAATGTGCAAAGACAATATGATTGTTGCAATATGGAAGAAATAAGAAACATTAACATAATTGAAATCTCATTCACAAAGTATGTTGTCATTTATGAATTAGGAATGAGATAAATTGCACTAAACAATATTGATTATTAAAAACTTACTACACAGTTATTTTATATTAACCATCTCCATAGCCAGTAGGAGTGAGTTTCAACAGATTCAGACAAGCTTCCCCATGTCACCTTTCAAATATCCTTGATATTTAATATTTATATTAAATTTGGGGTGTTTTCTTTTATGTGAGTAGACAACTAGTGGTGGGTCCATTTTAATAATTGAGAATGTCTCCTATGCACAGCAACCTCCAATTGAAATCTTAGTTCTACCCATGTTATCACTCCTCTAAATTCATCAAAGTAAAGTGGTCTATCTTTGTTGCTAACACAGATTACAATTTCTTTGACTTGTCACTACGATCCCCAGCAATAATTCTGCCACTTAGATAACAAAACAGTCAGCTGCATCTAATCAAAACTGATTAGATAATTTTATCTATTCATGATTGCATCCAAACTCTTGAGTGCCTGTCAAGTTCTGATCTCCAGGTTGTGAGATTGTTGGTTCCTATACCAATAAAACATTTGCATTATGTTTCACTCAACAATACTTAAAACATCCTTTTTTCATTTTTTAATACTATTACTGTTGAAAATTCTCCTAAGATTGTAGAGAATATAATTTGGAAAATCATATCACAATCACTAAAAGAATGTCTATATTTTCCACTGTTGTTCATTGGGTATACATACATATCTACTGCGGGACATTATATTTTTGCTTTAAAGATATTAGAAATTATCAACACTTTCATTTTATGGTTGAGTTATATTATCCCAGTATTTCATTCTTTGAACACAAGTTCATCTCAAGAAAATTTCTGGAACATTTGGTCTCATTATTTCAGACACTGAATAAATACCCCAACATGAAAATATGATAAACATTTTTATCTTCTCAAACTTCTTAAAGTTTTTTAAACAAATCTACATTCATTCATTTATTTATTCATTTAATCTTCACATTCTCTGTTTTCATTTCCATCTTGTCCATTTATTTGTGTTAAACACATCCCTTTCTTTCAGATATCAGTACAAAAATAACAAAATATCAAAATGAAAATAATCTATCAGAACATTCTGATATACAAATAGTACCATTAACTGCAGAATGTAAGTATTTTTCATAGAAACAATGATTAGCAACCCATATCTCATATACACAGGGCATGCAGTGTTATTATTTACCTTCCCATTGAGTTTTTGTTTTGGCACATTTGTCTGAATATAAAAAAATTTGGACTCTAGTAAACAATTATCATTGTTGTCAATGTTGTTTGTGTGTTACTTTAGTTTATTTTTCCTATTTGTTTCATTATTTTGCCTTGCTAATGCCTACTATAATAAAATATCTCATGCGACATGTGAAATGCATTGTTATTTTGTGAAATTGAAGCGGAATGTGACATTTGTTTCTTGATTTTACACAAATATAATTTTGCTTGTAAGGGAAATAACTCAAGATGTAATTGTTTCCCTTTGCATGAAAGTAACTTTATAAAAATTTTTTTCTTCCTTTAATTAAATTTATCGTTTAAGTATTATTTAAAGTAAGGAATAATACTTAAATTTTAACATTTGAATTATGAAATTGTAACTGAAACTTAAAATCAATATCATCGCTAATCAAAAATGTCTGGTGGAAGTCATTATAATGATATATGAATAAAATGAGCTTGAAACCCTTCATTGTATTAAATAATTAGAATTTTTTTAATTCAGAATTTTACTGTTTTGAATTCAGATAATAAGTTTAATTTGAAAAAAAAAATCATTCATTTCATAAAAAATTAATTTTAATATTTTTAAAATATTAAGGCAGTAAGTTGGTAGAATCATTAGCTCACCAGATAAAATGCATTGTGTCCATCTTTATGTTCTAAGTTCAAATTTGCCACGGTCAACTTTACCTTTCATCCTTTCAGAGTCGATGAAATAAGTACTAGTTTAGCACTAGGATCAATGTATTCAACGTATTCCCTCCCACCAAAATTTCAGGCCTTGTGCCTATAGTAGAAAGGAATATTTTAAAATATTGCTTAGAACAAATACCAAACAGTTTATAGCTTTATGTTTAATATTTGCTATTATTTTCTTTCTTTTTTTTTTATTGTTATTTATCATTTTAATCCTTTAAGTTAAAATTCTAAATCAATTTGCTTATACATATTTCATGGCATGCCATATATATTCTATATCGTCTGCAGAAAAGATATATGGAAAATGTTCTGGTTCCTATTGTTGCATTTTCAATGAAATTCTTTATATTACAAAGAAACAAATTAGAAGACTAGTTAGCAATATTTATAAATTGAAGTCAAATGAATTAAATAAATTTAGAATTAATAGAATGAAAAGTTAATTGAATAATTTTCTGATAGTTGTCTAACTCAAAAGTAATGTGTATAACAGCAATGATTATACAATAGTTGTGAAGTACCAAAATTTACATTATTAATTATAGTTAAGCTCCAGGTTCGATGATTATGTGAATGAGGAGTCCAACGTAGGTCATATATCTGCATGTGTATATATAAGATATCCCGGAAACAGCTGTAAGACCTTCTATTTATAAATGTTCTGAAATCTTTCACAGCCTTGGATTTTTATCTCATTACCATTTCGAGCATGGCCATTGCCAGTACCTCCTGACTGGCCTTTGTGCCAGTGGCCCATA
The DNA here is from genome assembly GCF_046866305.1 of Octopus bimaculoides. Lineage (NCBI taxonomy): Eukaryota > Metazoa > Mollusca > Cephalopoda > Octopoda > Octopodidae > Octopus > Octopus bimaculoides. Next base: position 85,965,710 of record NC_142932.1, read on the forward strand.
AAAGCACCCACTACACTCCCGGAGTGGTTGGCATTAGGAAGGGCATCTAGCTGTAGAAACTCTGCCAAATCAGATTGGAGCCTGGTGTAGCCATCTGGTTCACCAGTCTTCAGTTAAATCGTCCAACCCATGGAAAGCGGACGTTAAACGATGATGATGATGATAAACATTATTAATTATATTAATCATATCTGTTTTACCTAAAAGTATTAGTAAAGTAACTAAAACTATTTAAGTGGATAAATAAAACTAAAAGCAGAAGGAAGTTTTCTAAAAATCTTGTGCATTGTGGCATGTAATGAGTATGCTTACAAAAGCACAAATGAAAATGCTTATATGCACCTTCCCCAAAGATACATACACGATAACAAAGTTTCATCTGTAAAAGTACAAATTTAGTCCAGGCTCAAAATAATATACAAGTTGAACCTCACTAATCTGGCATTCATTAATCCAGCAGCTTTGATGGTCTGGGATACTTGTTTGAATCTGATGGTGATTATAGTTTGCATGACCACTATCTGGCCAGCTGTGACACCTTCAGTAACCCATGTTATTTCCATCTGTCTCATGTATATACTGTAATTGATGATAACAAACAGGAACTTTTTAGACTTTTTATTAATATTTTACTCTTAAATATACCTCCTGATGTTAGCATACTTTTGTTGTGTGTCAATAAAGATACTAGCATATGGCTAGTATCTTTATATCTATACAATAAAATGGTGTCAATAAAGATACTAGCGTATGGCACATCAGTAACAACCTTGTGTATGGAATATGGTTCATTGTCAATGGATCATGTTAAGAAATGAAGAAAAATAATATAAAATTGATTGCAAACATCAAAAGTAAGGACGTTACCATCCCAGATATTACTCAACTTTGATTTAGATTTCATGTAGAAACAATCTACTTCCCAAATAAATAAGTTTCAGAATTGTATCTACAGTAAAATTTAAATAAATGATTACCTTTTGTTCATAAATTTGATATAATGTTTTATGGGCTTCATCCATAAGCTTTATTTTTCTAACAATCTATGTATTTTCTGTGTCATAATACACTAATGTTACAGAACTAGCACTTTGTAATAAAGATGTCAAATAAGTAAGAAACTAATACACTATGATAATAAAGTATAAGAATTATTTTGCCTTTTTTATTTTTATCTTCACTGTTTTAGAAAATTTGCTACTCAGACACCTATCTAGTCCCTAAGTTGCCAGATTAGTGAAATTCAACCTGTATTTTCAAATAAAATTTTTACATTTTTCTATGCATTATTTTTCTCTTTATAAATTCATTGAATGTCATTATTATTTAAACTCTCTCAAACTTTTCTTTTCTATAAATTCATCATGTATTTTAATCTCTAAAACGAAATTTTCTTATTGTTTTCAGTCTAGCTTATTATTATTGTTATTAATTGTTGCCCAGTGAAAATGTAATAAAGCAATATTGTTTCAATTATTTGACAATATATATTCTTCTGTTTTCAGCCAATCTCCCACCATCTATTACCAAGCAACCTAATAAAATTGGATTCATCCATTCAAAGCAATCACTAGAGCTTCCATGTATGGCTACTGGTAAACCAACTCCTGAGTAAGTATCGAATCTAATAGATCATAATCTGTAGTTCTATCATGTATCTTGTTTCCACTGCTCAATACTTATATTTAGATTAAACTGTACCCCTGCATAATAACCCCTGACTTATTTGATAATGTTGACAATATAAGAGTTGATTTTTTTTTTTTATTGATATATTCCATTTTGATATGGTTTAATATTCACAGGCATGGTTGTGTGGTAAGAGATTAATGAAGTAAATAGGTGCAGGCATGGTTGTGTGGTAAGAAGGTTGCTTCCCAACCACATGGTTCTAGGTTCAGTTCCACTGCATGGCATCTTGCATAATTGTCTTTTACAATATCCTCAGGTCAACCAAAGCCTCATGAGTGTATTTGGTAGATGGAAACTGAATGAAGCTCATTGTGTGTGTGTGTGTGTGTGTATATATATAATAGTGTGTGTCTGTTTGTCCCCACCACAACCACCATATGACAACTGGTATTGGTGTGTTTACATCCTCATAACTTAGCAGTTTGGCAAAAGAGAATGATAGTATAAGTACCAAGCTTAAAAAGAAAATAAGTACTGGGGTCTATTAGTTTGATTAAAATTCCTGAAATTGATGCACCAGCATGGCCACAGTCTAATGACTGAAACAAATAAAAGATAAAAGATGCCTACATAACTCAAAGATTATTCTGTATATGTTTATACTTCCTAATTCAGTTGAGTTTTCATTAAATCTGGGAACATATCACACAGTAAATTAATTGATTATTATATTAACTACCTTATTATTGTTTTGAGAAGTTTCTTTCCTCACTTTTTGTTCTTGCTTATATTTGTTATTTGTGACACCTGAAAAATAATATATATCCTGGAGCATTAAAGTAATTATTTTAGATCTCTCTCTACAAACCTTCTTATGTGTTGAAATGACTAAATGCTAATGGCAATAGTTAAACTTTATACTGTTAATAATAATAATATTTTATAAGCAATTACCATGTATTGACTAAAGAAAATAGTGTAATATTGGGGCATATAAGACCTCAATAGAAAAATAAATGGGTTTTCTGTATACATGGGACTTGAACACACACCTCTATTTTTGCAACAAGCGTGCTACCATTTACACCAACATACCCACTGACAGACTTAAGAACCTAATTTCATAGTGTTATTTTTATAAACAAGTGAGTATATAAACTGCTTATCAAATATTCACAGAAAACACACATGCTCACTTGTTTATACTGTTAGCTTATATCTGCTGCATATTTCTTTTATGTGCTTCAGCTGTTGGGATAAGTTACCCAGATTTTCTAGGAAAATTACAATGCCTCCACTGGAGAAGAGATTTGTCTTGCATCTTTGTAATAGTTCAGAATCTATAGTTAAGGTGATTTGATGAAAATGAAAGCCTATCATTTTATAATTTAGATCAGAGGTTCCCAAAGTGGGTGATACTGCCATCTTGGGAGCAGTAGAAAGATTCACTGGGGCGTGGGGAGCATAAAAGAAAAGTTGGGTGATAATGGGGTGGCCAAACAACAAAAAAAAAAAGGTTAGGTTAAGTTTTATTTGTAAAATACAGATGTTTTGAATTTGCTACAGAAAGTGGTCTATATTTGTGGTGGTGAATGGGGTGGGGGTGCTAGGAATGTGGCCTGGGTGCAAAGGGGATGGCAGCCCAAAAAAGTTTAGGTACCATTGCTTTAGGTTATACTGGGGTTTGTTTAGGTGGTTATTTTCATCTCTTGCTTCCTATTTTATAAATACTTTTTTTTTTCAATCATCATGATAATTATCATCGTACAAGTACAATATTGGAATATTATTTTTTCTTTTGTCTCTTTCAGGTATACATGGTATAAAAATGGTAAAAAAATTGATCTCAATAGTACAGAATACAAAGACCGAATAAATCAACTTGTTGGAGTTGGGTCTATAGTAGTTCACAAACCTAGTCATGAAGATATTGGTGATTACCAATGTGTCGCTGCATCTAAATTAGGGAAGTCATTATCTATAATCACAAGATTATATATGGCTGAGTTAACACCTTTTCTGAAAGAAAAAACAAGGCATTTGACACCCCTAATGGGAGAGAGAGTAAAATTAGTGTGTGTACCACCAAAAGGGACACCAAAACCTACAATAAGCTGGAGTATATTAGAGACAGGAACTGGTGGAATGAAGCAAATCAAACTTAATAATAGGATCTCTATGGATTATGAAGGTAAGATCTGTGAAAGCCACCACCTCTCATTTCAATTACATTTTTAGGACAAAATCTAATCTTTATATTTTAAGGTTTATGCCACTTCCCATTAAAAAAATGTAATTGTGACAGAACTTTCACAGATATCAACATCACTAAGTTGTGGAAATATTGTCTCTAAAATATTGAGACCAAATATCACTTGAAATTTTATCTTTGATATATATATGTATGTATGTATGTGTATGTATGTATGTATGTATATATATATATATATATATATATATATATATATATATATATATATATATATCACGCTTGGCTACACCAATGTACCCACACACATACATATACCTCTACACACTCATATGCACATACACACTCTCATACACACACACACACACACACACACACACACTGACCATCTTCGCATTCTCCTGTTCCAAATAAGACACTTTCTCTATCTCTCTCTATCTCTCTCTACTTCCAGTCACTTCAGTAATGTAACTGTTGGCGATTTCTTTTCCTTCTTTGAAGTTTTCCCTTTCTCCTTTCAAACAAAGAGCTATGCTTGAAACATCAGACTCTCTCTTTTCACTGAGTGTCAAGCTAATACATTCCTTGTGCACATCCTCCTTGTTGTCTGTTAATTTTATAACTGTTTTTTTTAACTGATTGTTTATTTTGTAGCGACTGTATATATTATATATATATGTATATATATTAGGTTGGCAAGAAAGTAATTTTGGTTTTTTAGTGTGAAATAAAAGTAATTTTTTTCATACAAAAACTGAACTTTAATCAATTATATATTTCCCGTTTTCTTCGATGGCCTTTTTCCATCTTTCTGGCAACTTCATGATTCCGCGCTCATAGAACTTTTAATCTTTATCAGCCAAAAACTGAAGCAAGTGTGATTTCAGGTCATCATCATTATTGAAAGTTTTACCATTCAAACAATTTTGCAAACTTCAAAATAAATGGTAATCTGAAATGCAAGGTCAGGGTTATATGGTGGATGTGACATCACTTCCCAATCAATTCCAATAATTTTCCACGAGCTAGCATTGGTCTAGCATTGTCATGGTGGAACATGATTCCTTTACAATTTGTCAATTCTAGCTGTTTTTCTGTGATTGCTTCCTTCAGTTTCATTGTTGACAGTAAACATCTGAATTTATCATTTGGTTCCTTGGAAGCAGCTCAAAATACACAACACTTTTGTAATTGAGTTAAATTGACAGCATGACCTTTTTTTGATACAATTCAGCTCTCAATGTGGTTTATGCTGGTTCATTACACTTGAACCATAATTGCTTTTGATTGATGTTATCGTAAACAGTCCATTTTTCATCACCGGTGATGATTTGCTTCAAAAAGAGGTTGATTTCATTGCGTTTGAAATGCATATCACAAATATTGATTTGTTGTGTTAAGTGAGTCTCTTTCAATTTATGTGGGACCCAAATATCAAGCTTCTTAATTTTTCCAAGACATTTTAAGTGATTTTCAATTGTTGTTTGTGGTACATTTAACCTCTCTGAAATCTCTCACACAGTTATATGACAATCAGATTCAATTATGGCTTTGATTCAGTCATCAACTTCAGTAGGTCGTCCAGAACGTTGGTCGTCCAGAACGTTGGTCATCTTTCAGTGAAAAAATCTCGTTTCTGACATGTGTGTTCTGTTAAGCAATCAACACCATAAACTTTACATATCTCTTTGGGAGCCTTAGTAGTTTTCTTGCCTTCATTGAAATAAAAAAGCAAAATATGCCGAAAATGTTTGTTTTTGCACTCCATGTTAAAATTGACATTGAACAAAATTACACACAATTTGCTTCCAAAGTAAGCTAGAAGTAACAGCTAAATCATGACATTGACAAAAGACATTCAAAAAAATAATAACTCTGTCTATTTGCAAAAAATGAAACTACTTTCTTGTCAACCCAGTATATATATATATATATATATATATATATATATATATATATATATATATATACGTGTGTGTGTATGTGTATATATATATATATATATATATATAATGATAATAATATAAGGGATAAAATCCAAATTTACAGGTAAAAACTCAATTAAATTTGATTTATCAAAAATTAAATTAAGTTCCACAGTATATAATATATAAATATATAATTTAGAGAAAAGAACCAAAGTTCATGAATTCATCCATGAAAATCCAAAGTCACATATAGAAAAAATTAATGAGTGACTACACAATAAATAAGTACAATAAAATACAAAGTAAAAATCATAAAATAATAATAATAAAATGACTACACGTGTTTCATAACCAAGTTTTCAAATAGAAAATAAAATATAATCAAATCGATTAAATCGATTGAAAATCAATTCTATTCAAAAATATAGCTAATCTTCAGGTGAAAATACATCAATAATAATAATAAAATGAATGTATATAACAACCAACAATAAATAACAAATGAATGTATATAAAAATACTTATATCAATATAGAAAAATGTTGAACAATATTATTAAAAAGAAAATTATAAACGTGACATTCTTAACTTTACATTTATTAGAATATAAACTAACAGAAATATTAAATGCAAATCTTATCTTAACAAATCTCTTGCTTAAAATACAAGTTAAACGAAGTTTTAGGTTAAAACTAAACTAAAATTATAAAAGTAATATAAATAACTTTAATTTTAGTATAAGCTAACAAAAATTAATTTATATAAATTAGTTTATATAAAAATAATTATATCACCATTAAATAAAAGAAAAACATTTAACAAACTTATTGAAAAGAATTACAAAACTTATCTAATCGAATCTTTAGTTTAAATAACATTTTAAATATAGTACTAGTAACTTAACCTTAATTAGAATATAAGCTAATAATCAAAAAAATTATATAAAAAACTACTTATTTATCCCATAAATCAAAAATAAATAGTGAACAATATTATTGGAAATAAATGCAACACTAAACTAAACTAATTGAAGTTTTGTTTTAAACAAAAATGGTTAAACTTTATACTATTATATATATTTTTATATATATGTATATATATATATATGTATATATATATATATATATATATATATATATATATATATATATATATATATATATATATATATATATAAAGTTAGATAAGGTCGGTTTATGGGATCTAACTTTATTAAATAATACACTGCTCTATAACTTAGAATGTGCTTTTTTGGATTTATGTTTTACCAACAATTTGTGTGTGTAATAGATGTATATCATTTAATATACGCTGTATAAAGATGAGAGCTGCCAATAGTTTCTTGCTATGAAGACATGTAGCTAGCCATGTTTTTATAATGTGCCTTGTGTCTCCAAGTAATAGGCACAGGCATGGATGTTTATTTAAGAAGCTCACTTTACAACGATATGGTTTGGGGTTCGGTCCTACTGTATGGCACCCTGGGAAAGAATCTTCTATTGGAGCCCCAGGCTGACCTATGCCTTGTGCATGAATTTGGTAGGTAGAAATTGTGTGGAAGCCCATTATGTATGTATGTATGTATATATATATATATATATATATATATATATATATATATATATATATATATATATATGTATGTATGTGTGTGTGTGTGCATGTGTGTGTCATTGTGCTTGTTCCCCACTACTACCTGACAACCAGTATTGGTTTGTTTGCATCTAGGAGAGCCATAACTCTTAATAAGAACAAACTTTATCAATGGCAACCTATCCAACACATGCCAGCATGGAAAACAGACATAAAAGCAATGATGATTATGATGAGGATGAGAACATATATGGCAGATTTCTACATAGTTTTGTCTACCAAATTCCACTCACAAGCTTTTGGTCAATCCAAGGATGTATTCAAAGACACTTTTCCAAAGTGCTGCATGTTGAACAAATCCAGAACTACATGGTTGCAAAGCAAACTTCTTGATCACACATTCATGCTTGTGTATGTGTGTGTGTGCATGTGCATGTATGGATGGACAGATGGATGTATAGTGATAAATAGACACTCAAACACATACATACACATATATATCCATACGTATAATACATGTGTATATTGTCATTATGTGTGAGAATTTTGTTATTATTTTGCTTGTATATCAGTTGGTCATATCTTAAAGGGGATTCTATATTTATGCGTTTATATTTTGTGCATGAACTGTATAAATTTATAATTCATCAATTCAAAACTCATTTACTAATATTTATTCTTCAGGTAATTTATATTTCGCTAATGTAGAAGCACATGATTACCAAGATGGTAATAACTATATGTGTTCAGCAAACATTTTTTTCTTGAGGATTTTTGGACAAGGATTTGATCATGTTATTAAACCAGAGGTAGTACGAGGTAAGTTGACATTATATTTATTATACATGCTATCAATCCCATTTCATTTAATATACATACTGTCAATTCAGTTCTCATGAAATTTTACTCAAATCTAATGTAATAAAATGATATTTTCCCAAGCTAGCAGAATCATTAATGTGCCAGACAAAATGCTTAGCAGTATTTCTTCTGGCTTTACATTCTGAGTTTAAATGTCAGCAAAGTCAACTTAGCCTATCATCCATTCGGGGGCAATATAATAATTACCAGTTGAGCATTGGAGTCAATGTAATCAACTAGTTCTTCCTCACAAAATTTCTGGCCTTGTGCCTATAATAGAAAAAATTATTAGAAAATATTATAACTTAAATGATGCATATTCTAAAACTGAAATTCTTATTTTATAAATTTAGTCAAAAGGGATAGGTGAAGTATCCACATTCAGTAGGTCCTTTCATACTAATTTTTCTGATACAACTGATATCCTATCTTAATATCAGCAAGAAAAATGTGGAGGGAACTAAGGACCTGATTTGAATACTTGCAATAGAGTGAACTCTACTGAAAGCACCCAGAGACCAGATGATAGCATGTTAAGGCTCCCACTGACTGGTAATGTGTTAGAGAGCTTCACTTGTGACTCAATTTTTGGTTAAGATCAAAGTGTATAAATGATGTAGAAAAGACCCTTAGATATAATAAAGATCATATACTAGCTGCGATGTTATATTTATTTCATTTATTAACACTTTACCTTAACAAAATCCTTGAATTAAAACTTCATTAAACACTCATAACAAACATTGGTTATAATTTCTTTTTCAGACGGATCAATTAAAAAGCCAGTTGAGCTCTTTTGGGTTTCAAAGATTGACATCAAAGTTCTAAGAAGTGATGATCTAAAAATGAAATGTATTTTCAGTGGCAAGTATGTATAAAGTTATTTCGTTATTCTGTCTTATAATAATTGAAATTCTCTATTTTTACATAGTTGATATCTAAGAAATATAACACCAATGAGCATAATCTACAATATATAAAGTGTAAAGTTAGAACATGTCAGTTTAAGCCTTTAGCATTTAATTCAGCCATATCCAGTCAAAGTGTTCTATCTGTTTTATGTTCAAGCTAACCAGACCCAACCTTTCACACCTATACTACAATATCATTCTAAATCTATATGAGCACATCATTGAAATCAGAAAGCTACATGATAATACATGATTAATTCAAAACAATGTGTCAATCTCTAACTCTGGAGGGAACCTATAGAAGAGATAGACCCAAGACATGAGATGAGGTGGTGAATCATGATCTTTGAATGTTGGGCCCCATGGAAGTGATCAAGACCTTTGGCGATACACTGTGTTTGAGAAGACTCATCAAACCAAGTGAAATCATAGTCATAGCCATTGCTGGTGTCATGTAAATGGCACCCATGGAATCATAATCTTGTCTGTTGTTGGTAGCATGATCTTTGAATGTTGGGCCTCACAGAGTTGATGACAAGTGACTGAGACCTTTTGGCAATATGCTGTGCTTGAGAAGACTTGTCAAGCCAAGTGAGATCATAGTCATGGCTGTTGCCAGTGTCATGTAAATGGCACCCATGAAATTGTAGTCATGGCTGTTGCCAGTGGCACATAAAAAGTACCCATTACACTCTTGGAGTGGTTGGCATTAGGAAGGGCATCCAGTCATAGAAACCATGCCAAATCAGACTGGAACCTGGTGCCACTCTTCGGCTTACCAGTTCCAGTCTAATCTATACCAGCATGGAAAGCGAACATTAAATGATGATGATGATGAATGTAAATAGATAAGCAATACATTTGACAGAGTCATCTGAATGCTAAAGGATTAAAGGTTGTCAGCATGCTTTATACAATTACCTGAATTTGCACTAACAACTATCCAACATGAAAAATAGGGATTTTTTTTTTTTTGTTAATCTTGTTGAAATAATTCTACAAAAAAAAAAAAAACAACTAATGTGTTGATACTAATGAGATTATTCGTATGTTTAGAATAATTTGATTTTCATTAGAAAACTATAACACTCAGAATATAAATTTCCATTTACAATTGTTATTGTTGTTATATTTCAGTCCTACACCATCAGTCGTGTGGAAACGCTTGAATGGAAAAATAGATATTGAAAGAACTGAAAATGGAATTAATAATCTTGAACTTGTTATAAAGAACGTTGATTTTGATGATGCTGGAGAGTATCAATGTATTGGAGATAATGAAGTCACCGATGGGGAAATTTCTAAAAAATTTACAGTTACTGTTGCATGTAAGTTTCAAATAGAATTGAGCATGAAGATGAATTAATGTCAAAAGAAGTTGAAGAAAAATATTTAAAATACAAATTATATTTAAAATTTCCATAACAAAAGAATACAATTTTAATAATTAAGGACTCTTTTATTTTAAAACTCTACTTAAAATCCTCTTAAAAATTAAAAAAATTTAATTTGCAGAATATGAGAGCTTTTTTTTTTTTTTTTTTTTTTTTTTTTTCCCCCCCCCCCCACTGAATATTTCTATTCTTTCATTCAGCTCGACCATATTGGGTAACTGTTCCTGAAGATGTAACCAAAGGAGTTGATGAAAATGTGACATTTTCCTGCCAAGCACTTGGTAGACCAAAACCTGAAGTGAAATGGTACATCAATGGACAACCCATACAATGCAAGTTTCTTCTATTTTCTACTTCACTTTGTCCCTTATTCAAGAAAATTCTTTATCATGTTTTCATGTAATTCTGTAATTTAGAATGAGGATATAAAATTGATATGGTTACACCCTTGGCTGAGAAGGAAATGATTTCTTCATGCCAAGAGCTAGTATTTCTCTAAAATTTCCCCATTTCTGTCTAATCTACTCCTGCACTATATATATGGTGTTTTTATTATTGTGTCATTGACTTGTCTTTGTATAATAGTCACATGATGGTGTAGTTATATATTATTTCTGAAGTGGTGAGTTAGCAGAATAATTAGCATGCTGGACAAAATGCTTAGCAGCATTTCTTTTGGCTTTATGTTTTAAGTTCAAATTCTACCAAGATCAACTTTGCCTTTCATCCTTTCAGAGTCAATAAATTAAGTACCAGTTGAGCACTGGGGTCAATATAATTGACAAGCTCCCTCTCCCGTAATTTTAAGCCCTGTGCCTATTGTAGAAAACATATTATAATAGTATTTCTCCATACATAAAATCCAATGGCTAAAAGAAGAGAATTTTATTAATTGTATAATATTAAACCTAGAGAATAGACTGAAGGGGTTACTTTTTATATCCAGTAAGATTGCATAACTCTTATCTGTTTTCTAACCCCTCAAAGCTGAACAATTAAGATAGCTGGGTAAGGATGATACAGTAAATCAATTACAGGCAAACTGCAGCCTGTGAGACTCTCTGAATGGCACACCTAACAAAAAATTACCTCAAATGTTTTATGTAGTGCAACCTGTCTGAGGATGAGCCATGCCTCATGTGGCCCTGTTCTCAAAAAAATGTTGCCCATAGTAGATAATTTAAAAAACACATGAACAGAAATAAACATTCAGTTAAATATAGATCTTTGAGAAACAGTTTAGGATCTGAAAAATTTAGTTAGGAATCAGTTACATCTTGGAACATAACTGCTCTAATATGTAATTGAACCTTGTATCTTGACTACAAGATTTCAGTATTTAAAACTACCAAAGCATGAAACGTGCTCATGCATTCAATAAATCATTTGCAACATTACAAAAATAAAATATTTTATAAGTACATTTGTAGGAGAAAATACAAAATATAATAGATGTGGGCATGGCTGTGTGAATACAAATTTCAGTATACAGCTACATGGTTTCAAGTTCTATCTTATGATATCTTGGGCTGATTAATGCCTTGTAAGTGGAATTAATAGATGGAAATTGTATGGCATCCCATCTGTGTCTATGTGTGAGTTTGGGTGTGTGTACCTGTGTTATTGTTTACATTCCATGTTCAAGGAAAATGATGTTATGTTGGCATTCCCTATTAACAAATCTTGCTGTAGCTCTGTGCTTTCATGTACAAGTGGAATTAAAAACACTTACTTGAGAAACAATGAAGAGTTAGCATCTGGAAGGATATCCAACTTTAAAATAATGCCTTAATAATAAGTATTCATTCACGCATGCTAGTATTGAAAAGAGATGTAAAATGGACAAAGTGAAAACTTTTTATTGTTATTTTATCCCAGACATGATATGTTATTTAATTATTTACATTGTTTTTTTTGTTTTTAAATCTAATACATGATGTCTCATGTGATTATTTACTTTGTTTTTTGTTTTGTCTTTTTCAGCTGTTCCTCCGCGAGTAAATCAGCAATTTCAAAACGATACTTTGAAATATTTTATGTTAACAAGGAATGATTCAAAGGTTATTCAGTGCAATGCTTCAAATGAAAATGGTTACTTATGGGCCGATTTCTATCTAAATGTGTTAGGTAAATATGAGCTAATGTTGAAATTCAATTTAGTTTCATGATATTATGCAAATACAATTAAAATGGTTGTGTTCTTATTTGAAGGAATAAATGTATTAATAATATTTACTACGATAAGAAAAGTGAATAAATATTTGCATAAACACAACCAACCTTCACTCAGAAGTTAGCTTAAATAGTATCCCTTTGATAGATATAAAATAAATAGATAGGTGCAGGTATGAGTATTCATTTAAGAAACTGATTTCTCAACCACTGTATCCTGTCCTTAATTCCACTGAGTAGCCCTAGCCCTAGCCCTTTTGGTAACCAAAGCCTCAGATTAATCAATACCTCATCAGTAAAATTACAAGGGGGTGCTGAAAAATTCCTGGATGTATACATATGCAATAGGCTTCTTTTCAGTCTCCATCAACTAAATTCACTTGCGAGGCTTTGGATGGTCTGAGGCTATAGCAGAAAATTATAGCAAAGTGCCACACAGTAAAACTGAACCTGAAACCATGTTGTTGCCAAGCAAACTTCTTGGATCACACAACCATGACCAAACCAATCTATCTTACTATTTTACTATTTATATTTTACTATATATATTTATACTATTTTACTATTTTACTATTTATATTTATCTATCTATTTTTATTTATTTATCTCTCTCTCTCTCTCTCTCTCTCTATATATATATATATATATATATATATATATATATATATATATATATATATATATATATACATATATATATACATATATTTGACATTCCATCTAAGTCATGTAAAAGAGCCCAGAAGGCTGGGCCTCCAACCAGGTTTTTTACGATACCCTTAAAGCCAGGAACTTTTCAGCACCCCCTCGCATATGTGTACACACACATGCATCTTTGTGTTTATGTTTGTCTCTTACTACTTGATAATTGTTTACATCCCCAAAACTTAGTGGTTCAGCAAAAGGGAATGATAGATTAAATACCAAACTTAATAAGTACTTGGGACCAGTTTGTTCAACTAAACCCTTCAAGATGGTGTCTCGGCATGGTCACAGTCCGGTAACTGAAAAAGTAAAAAAAAAATTGTTCTTCCACAATTTGAAGAGTAAATATATTAAAGCAATTTTCACATTTCTTTTGTATTTATATTTCAGCAATTCCACCGTCATTTTCGGAAGGAGTTCCTGAATTAACTAAAGTTGCAGCAGAATCTGTTGTAGTATTACCATGCGTTGCAGAAGGTAAACCAACACCAGCTATAACTTGGTTCAGAGGTGATCAGCTAATTAAGAGTGAAAGACATGAAATGTTACCTAGTGGTGCTTTAAAAATAACTGTAAGTATATGGATATATGCTAACAAATTCTTTTGTTTTCATCATAATTCCAAACACTTGTGACTGAGTGTTTGTGCAAAAATACATGTTTTGTTTTTGATGTTGTTGTTGTTGTTGTTTAACTCTTGGCCAATCCAGATTGAACAGGTGTATGACACAGTAGGTAGTTGGTCAAATGACTAGATGCAAGCCACAGACCTATTATTTTTCTCCAGCCAAGACCATCTTAAGGTTTTCTTTTTTCTGGTACATTATATTCCAAATTGTATTACCTAATGGTGAAGGTGCATAGCTCAGTGGTTAGACGCTGGGCTCACAATCATGAGGTAGTGAGTTCAATTCCTGGACTGGACTGTGTGTTGTGTTTTTGAGCAAGACACTTTATTTCACATTGCTCCAATTCACTCAGCTATAGAAATGGGTTGCAATGTCACTGGTGCCAAGCTGCATTGGCCTTTGCCTTCCTCTTGGGTGACATCAGTGGTGTGGAGAGGGGAAGCTGGTATGCATGAGCAACTGCTGGTCTTCCATAAAACAACCTTGCTCGAACTTGTACCTTGGAGGGTAACTTTCTAGGTGCAATCTCATGGTCATTCATGACCAAAGGAGGTCTTTAGCCTTTACCTTCTATTACCTAATCACATGATCGTTTTCGAACAGATACAGTGTGTTCCTATGAGTCATACAAGACAACTAAAAGGTTTGATGGAAAAAATATCTGGCCATAAAATACTGCCTCAGTAAAACTGTCCTACCAATGCTAGCACAGAAAAGTAGATATGTAAAATACTGATACTGTGGAAAGTCCTGTTTCTAAGATGAGAGGGTGATTGTGAAAAATTTGGCTGCTATATCTGACAAATTAAGTGACCATCTAGAAGTTCTGTTTTTGTCCTGTTAACAAACATATGTTATGATAACCAAATATATAAGATACCAAACTTAATTGTGTTTCTGTACTTAAGTTGTGCCTGAAGTTAAGCTGGTGCCAAACATTACTTAAACTGCTCTAGAAGATTTTGCTACTTCAAAATTTGGAAATGTAGAATTCAGTGTTCTATTTCAAAGAAATGAAATCTCTAGCTTTTCATTTAGTAATTTTACATTTTAAACTTCATGATGGTAAACTCATTATTCTGCAAGATCTCAGATATCATTCACACATCAAGGATCAACTCTTCATTTTCCATAAAGTCCTTTCATCATATCATCAACTAATGATTCCACCAGCCAATGAAGAATCTTTAGTATACTCGATTGACCTGTTTGAAATAGCAACTGAATATTCCTCAGCCCATATTCTACAGTCTTTAAAAAATAAGATGTTAGAAACTTTACTGAAAGAGGATGTGATGATCCTAAATGTTTTTGATCATAGCTCTTCTGAATTTAGAATTGGCCTTGGAATAGATAATAGCAGCTAATGATTCCAAAATGTAAAAAAGAACAGGTTTTAACAAAAGATATTATCAAACTTTTGATAGGGTTTCACTACATGTTTACCTACATCATAAATAACCTGCACAAGCTCTGATCCTCTACTCATTAGTTGCTTCTGATAATCATTGTTTTGGTAGTATATTTATATTCTCTAGGAATACTTATATTATCTAGTGCATGGTTTTGATTCTCCTACTGTCAGATTTTTTGATACATGTTCAATGACCTCAACATTTGGATTTGCTCCATTCTTCACTTTATAAATATATATATTTATCTTTTCTTTAAAGGGGGTACAAGCTAAAGATTCAGGAGAATATACTTGTCGTGCTAAAAATAAATTTGGTGGAATGAGTTCCACAGGCAAACTAGCTGTTCGAAGTAAGTTCATTCATGTGACTTTACTGATCTGTTTCTCTTATTCTCAAGTCTTTTTTCTTTTCAGGAGTTTTATATCAAAGCTTTTACAAAATCAGCTCATTACCTCATTACTACAATAATTTTTTCTTCCTTAAGGTATAAAATGTTAATGGTAATTTTAGGTTAATTCATCTGTAACATTACAGTAGAGAGTTACAGCTGGTTAGTCTGATGCCTCAGATCTTGTTACTGGTATTGTAGCCATAAGAAAGACTCTCAAGATTCAGTGGTCCATTTCATTAAATTTCAATGCTCTAAGATGTATTGACATTGCTCAGATACTGACATGAGTAAAGCAACTATAATAATTTGGCAATATATTCAGTAAGAGGCAGCAAGCTGGCAGAATCATTAGCATGTCAGGCAAAATGCTTAGCAGTATTTCACCTGTTGCTACAATCTGAGTTCAAATTCCGCTAAGGCCAACTTTGCCTTTCATCCTTTCAGGGTCGATAAGTTAAGTACCAGTGAAACACTGGGATCGATGTAATATAGAAAGGATTATATTCAGTGAGAGAGCAAAATGTTTATCTCAACTGCATTAAGCAGAATAAACTGAAATAAGTTCCTCTGGATAACAGTGGTAGATAAAACTATGATAATTTCCTCCATGGTATGATGTATCTATATAGCAGTGACAGTAGATAAGACTGCAGTAAGTTCTTCCATGGTATGATATCACTACATAACTGGCAGAGGACATTTGGCCACTTTGCATTTGAATCAAGTCCAAAACTACATGAATGTGAAGCAAGTTTGCTAACCACAGGGCCATGTAACAGGTTTAAAAAGTTTATATTTTGTAAACTTGTTGCTTCACTTCTTACACATCATAACATTACATCATCATCATCATCATTATTTTATGTCCACTCTCCATACTGGCATGGTTTAGATGGGTCACCACAGTAAGCATAAGTAAATCATATTAGGAGGTGCTTCTCATCAAGCTGTGATGAGTATCACTTGTGAATTGCATATTTTACTTGGTTTCTATGGCTTGATGCCCTTTTTAATATCAACCACTTTACAAAATATACAGGGTGCTTCCTTTCATGGTACCATTACTCAGACAGTGCCTTATCTCCTACAAGTCTAAAGGGTCCTTTCAACCTTAGACTTTACCAAGTTTTCTGGGAGCAATTTTCCCTGGCACCTGCACTATACAGATACCCTTGTCCATGACATGAATAAAGGATTCTCTTGTCTCCCATGTTTGCTCACTTGCCAACCTTTTTACAGAGAGGCTCAAAGGATATAGCAGAAGCATGACTGATAGTATTGAGCTGTAAGAGGAACAAGTGATGAGGGTACTCAGCATCATTTACACCCCCAACTTAGCAGTTCAGCAAAAGCGACCAATAGAAGAAGTACCAGACTTTCAAAACAAAAAAATAGCTATGTAGAGCCAAGTATGTAGACAACTGATAAATGAAATGGTATTTATTATATTTCTATCACCTTTTCAGAACGCACCAGTATTGTTGAGGGCCCTGATGACATGGTCGTCATGGTTGGAAAGACAGCATTGTTTACCTGCTATGCAATTACAGACTCTTATGAAATTGACAATTTGAAGATATCCTGGTATAAAGACGGTGTACCTGTTGATGTTAATGATCCAAATATTAAGCATGAAGAAAGCAACAACCTGATTATTTCTAACCTTTCCAACAAAGATTCTGGGAATTATACTTGTGTGGCTAGCAATGGCTTAGATAATGCCACAAAAGGAGCAGAGTTGAAAGTGAAAGGTAATGTGTTCAAATCATCTTTGTGCTATTGGAAATCAATTATATTTTAATAGTGTAACATCAAAGTGAACATTTGCAATGTCTGCTTGCAATACTAATTCTATCAATATTCCAATTCAAATCTCAACAGCCTTAATTTAGTTTTTTTTTAATTCTATGAACTCCCTGTGTATATATAGGTGCAGGCATAGCTGTGTGGTAAGAAGTTTGCTACCCAACCACATGGTTTTGGGTTAAGTCCTACTGCATGGCATCTTGGGCAAGTGTTAAGTGTTTTCTTTTATAGCCTTAGGCTAACTAAAGCCTTGTGAAAGGATTTGGTAGATGGAGATTGAAAGGAGCCCATCATATATATTTGTGTGTGTGTGTGTCTATATGTATATATGTGTGTGTGTGTGTCTGTATATGCACACACACACATGAATATGCGTGTATGTGTTTTTGTGCTTGTCCCACAACACTGCTTGACAACTGGTGTTATTTATTTGTGTCCCAGTAACTTAGAAATTTGACAAAAGAGTCTGATAGAATAAGTACCAGGCTTAAAAAAAAATAAGTAGAGACCAATTCATTCAACTAAAAGCCTTCAAGGCAGTGTCCCAGCATGGCTGAAACAAGTGAAAGAATAAAATTATATATCCACACTAATGTTTAGTTTTATGTTTATGGTAATTATTGGATGAGCCATATCATTAAGACTAAATTGCCCTTTCCACCCACTCATTAAGTATATAAATACAATTAAGCAATGCTTAATTGTGTATGTGTGTGTGTGTATGTATATACATACATACATACTGACTCACTCACACGTGTGTGTGTATGTATATTATTGACAGTGACTTCAAAGTTTCATCCAGCTAAAGCATTGGCCAACAATGGCTTAGCTGGCTGAAACTTCAAAGTCACTATCAGTAACATTCTTGTTTAAGAATAATAAATTTGTACTGTACAAAAGTATAGAGTAAGCCATCAGATTAACGTAAAATTGTTTTTATTATAACAGAACATTAAAAACAGACGTTAATATATATATATATATATATATATATATATATATATATATATATATATATAATTTAGAGAAAAAAGCCACAATTCAATTCAATTCATCCATGAAAATCCACATTAACATATAGAAAAATTTAATAAATAAATACACTAAAAAGACCTATAATAAAAATAAAAAAAGTACAAAGTAATAAATATTAAAATAACTACATGTGTTTCATAACCATATTTTCAAATAGAAAATAAAATAAATAAAAATCAAATCGATTCAAAATAGATTGATCGAAAATCAATTCTATTCAAAAATATAGCTAATCGTCAGATTAAAATACAATAATAATAATAAAATCAATGTATATATATCAACTAACAATAAATATTAAATGAATTTATATAAAAATATTTATTTTTACCAATAAATAAAAGAAAAACATTTAACAATATTACTGAAAATAAATGCAATACTTATCTTATTGAAGCTTTAGTTTAAACTAAAATGTTAGACGTTATACTTTTAACTTAGCATTTATTAGAATTATATTACGTGAAAATATGGCGTAAAGAAAAGTAATAGAATAAAGAGATATATAAATATGTATTTAAGTTTTATTTATAAAATCAGAATGTATTTTAGCTGTAATCATAATAAAAAATTAGCAGTATTATAAACATTTACTAGAAAATTTTAAATTCTAATTAATTTCAAAGTTTAATAAATTAAAACTAAAATACATAAATTAGAAAATATACATGAAAGAAGCTAAAATACTAGAAATTAATATATTTACATTAAATAACTTAATTAAAATATTTAAATTATTTATTTTGTAAAAATCATAGTATCATTTAATTATTAATATATAATATTCACTAAAAATATTATCGTACTAATTAATACACACTTTATAAGTACAAATTATAACTACTACAATTAGTAAAATAGGGTACACACATATATATACACATATATATATATATATATATATATATATATATATATATATATATATATATATATATATATATACACAATTAGCTAAACTTATTATATAAACAATTTAATTTATGTCTACATTTAATTTTACATTCATCAAGGGAGTTAATCAAAATATTATTATTATTTAATATCTCCTTAAATTCATTAGTACACTAGTACACAACATACAAAAATTACTACCTATAAGAAAAGATTTTGCCTTACAAGCTATCTCCTAATTTAAAATGTACTTATTATTTTTAGATTTTAGTTCCCAAATATATTTACTAAGGCCAGTAGAATTAATCAAATTTCTATTCTTAAAGGAATTCATGTGTTGAGCCACACATAATTTAATTTTATTCGAAGTCGATCCTATGTAAATCTTATTTAAATTATAACCATTAAATTTATTCACATCAATTAAAGTCACTATACATTTATACACCACATCCTTCAAATCACATTTATTATTAAATTTACATTTGGTCTTATCTCTACATGCACAATTAATTATATCCTGGTCCTTATTATTTTTATTAGAATAAGTATTTAATTTATATTTGTAAAACTTATTTAACTTAAATCTATTAAAAGAAGAAATAATGTTACCAACATTATTAGTAGTAGAATAACCAACTCCCAAATTATTACTAGAAAAAATATTATTATATTTTTTATTATCTCTAAGGAACATATCGATTATATTTAAAATCTCTTTAATAATGTTAGTTTTAAAATCTCTTTAATAATGTTAATTTTAACTTGAAAATATGATTATGAAACATGTGTAGTCATTTTTACTATTTTAATATTTATTACTTTGTACTTTTTTTATTTTTATTATAGGTCTTTTTAGTATATTTACTTATTAATTTTTTCTATGTGATTGTGGATTTTCATGGATGAATTGAATAATTGTGTTTTTTTTCTCTAAATTATATATTTATATATTATATATTGTGAAATTTAATTTAATTTTGATAAATTAAATTGAATTTTTCCCTGTAAATTTGGAATTTTTCCCTAATATATATATATATATATATATATATATATATATATATATATAAAGCAGTGAGCTGGTAGAATTGTTAGCGCACTGGGCAAAATGCTTAGCAGCATTTTGTCCACCTTAACATTCGGGGTTCAAATACCACCCCTGTCTACTTTGTCTTTCATCCTTTTGATATGATAAAATAAGTACCAGTTGAGTGCTGGAATCAGTGTAATCGACTTACCCCCTCCACCAAAATTTGAAATTAATAGATGTATGTCTGTGTGTGTGTGTATGTATTTTCAACAAATAATTATGACAACCTGTCTTATATTTTAGGACCCCCAGACCCTCCTACAGATGTTAAGGTTAATTGTCAACCCGAAAGTGCTACAATTGCTTGGAAAGAAGGAAAAGATAATTATTCACCTATTACTCATTACATCATTGAGTTCAAAACTTCTTTTGATGATGCTTGGTATGAGAAGGGCAAGACAGATGATAAAGTTGAAAAGTGGGAAACAGAATTGACATCTTGGTCAAACTTTACCTTCCGAGTTAGGGGAGTAAATGAATTAGGAACCGGGGCACCTAGTGAACCTGCAGATAATGTGTGTACAACTGCTGCTGATTTCCCACCATTCCATCCCAAAAATGTGAGGACCTTAATCAACAAGAAGGACTACTTAGTTGTGGTCTGGGATGTAAGTAACATTTGAAAGTTTTCTTTTTCTCATTGAATACACTTTACCTGTTACATTTGGAAGAAAAGAAGATTCACTTTCTTATCACACTAACAACTATTGTTATCATCATTATGATCATTGTCATAATCCACCACTATAATGTTTTGGTATTCATCAAAATGTTTTAGCTAATTAGTTCAAAGTAAGAGTCAGTGCCCATATTCCATTCAGGCCTCCTAGACATTCCAGACATGTAAAGTTGGGAAGATGGGTAACAAAGAGATACAAATTCTGTGGGGAAAGGATTGAGGAAAAGGTATCTTCTCTGAGTCCTAGAATTTGAGACACCTCCACTCAGGCCCTCCTGATTCATTTCTTCTCTTATTACATATGTTGTGTCTAATTTACCAAGTCCCACACTGGCTGCTTTTCTTATTTCACTCCTCCCTGGAATTTCCTTTCTGCATGCCTTTCTTGTAGTCATTGAATTGCAACAGTTTAATCAGAATTGAACAGAAGCACCATCAATGTCACTGATCTTGTCTGGTCTATAAGAGCCATGGGCACTGCCCCTTTCTCCAAACTATATTCATGTTATAAGTCAGAGAATAATATATAATTACTTCTTCATTGACAGCATCATATTCATATAATAATTTATTGAAGAATATACTGAAATAAGCTATATTAAATCTCTGAACGAGAGGTAAACAGTAACAATACAGAATCGTAAAATATATTTGCCGCCGCCACATTTAGTTGTTAAATATGTACTGAAGTAGTTTCACAGATATGTGTAGCATTTGATGTTGCAAAGCAACAAAAAGCTAGTATGGCTATATAAAAAAAAGTTCACTTTGCATCCATGTGGTTCCAGGTTTGACACCTGCACTGAAGTCTTCTACCATTGCCTCAGATTGACAAATGCCTTGTGACTGTGGGTTAACTGATGGACAGTAACAGATTTAGTTATATCAACATAATATCAGGAAATATATAGATCATGTTTGGGGTAAATAGGAAACATTCTTATGGTGTCAAGGAGATTTTCTTTGTGTGTGTCTTACTCAAATGTTTGCAACAGAGAATATACCTCAGTATCATCCAAACTTAACAACAGAGTATGTCATTGTTGTTCTAGCTGCATAATTCTGAATCTAGATACAGTTGGAGGTCAATTTTGTCTTTCATTTGCTCATAATTTGTAAAATATCTATCAATAGTAATATTTTGATTATTTTCACTCTTTACAAATAACAAGTTCTTTTAATCTAAGTGAAGAATTACTGCTTAACTTAAGATATTGTTTATATTTTTCGATCACTTTACTTTACTTGTATTTTTTATAATTATAATTATTATGTCAGGTAATTCATACATTTAAGTAATCTTATTTATTAATTTGTTTTTAAAGCCTATGTCACCTCTGCAGTTTAATGGGCCTGGATTTTATTATGAGGTCAAAATTGAAAAGGATGATAAGGTTGAAACTTATACTGTTGATGGCAATGAAGAAGCTAAGAAAGAAATCAGAACCAATACCACATATGAACCATACAAAATTACTGTTGCTGCAAAGAATGATAAAGGTTATGCACAAGTCGATCTTAAAGAAATCGAAGGATTTTCTGGGGAAGATTGTAAGTAAACTTTGCCAAAATTTTATATATATATATATATATATATATACACACACACACACACACACACACACACACACAGAGTTCTTGAAGCTAAAGCAAAGAAGACAGAATTCCAAAGAGTACTTTCTATAAGTTTTAAAGATAAATGCAAAACAAATAGTAGTATTTTACAGATTTAATGTTTTAAATAAAAAAAACTCTTCTTTTGCTCATTCAATAGCTTTTGTATATTTCTATTGTTTCTTTTAAATTTAACTCTGAAAATGAATTCAATATTCATTTTTTAATTAAAAAGTTTGTTCCTTTTTTTTTTAAGTTAATTACTTGATACTTAGAACACTTACATATACCCAATATTACTTGCATTAAGTATTTAAATTTTATTTTATAGCTCCACTAGAAGTACCTAGCAACTTTGAACTAGATCCCGACCATGAAATGACAGCTACATCTGCAAGATTCCGATGGGACCCAGTTAATACTGACACAGAGAAAATGAGAGGTGTTTTCAAAGGTTACAGAGTAAGTATATATATATATCAATATAGTAATTTTATAGACATTTAATTAGACAGCATCATTTATAAATTGAATTTCGTGTGTGTGTGTGTGTGATCATCATTTCATGAGGATAATCGCTCACTATTTGTTCTATATATATATATATAGTATTGGTGTTAAGAAGGGCATTCAGCTGTGGAAACTCTGCCAAATCAGATTAGAGCCTGGTGTAGCCATCTGGTTCACCAGTCCTCAGTCAAATCGTCCAACCCATGCTAGCATGGAAAGCGGACGTTAAATGATGATGATGATGATGATATATATATATATAGAGAGAGAGAGAGAGGGGGGGCCCAATTAATTAGGGAGAGAGTTAGTCTAGATGAGATGCAGTTTGGGAGAAGCACTACTGATGCTATATTTCTGGTAAGGCAGCTGCAAGAGAAATACATAACCAAAGATAAACCTCTGTACTTGGCTTTTGTTGACTTGGAGAAAGCCTTTGACTGGGTCCCCCAATCTCTTATCTGGTGTTCAATGCAGAAACTAGAGATAGATGAGTGATTGGTGAGAGCTGTACAAGCCATGTACAGGGATGCTACCAGTAAGGTGTGGGTTAGCAACAAGTACAGCAAAGAATTCAGGGTACATGTAGGGGTTCACCAAGGATCGGTCCTCAATCCACTCTTGTTCATCATAGTCCTCCAGGTAATAACAGAGGAATTTAAGACAGGCTGCCCCTGGGAGCTCCTCCATGCTGATGACCTTGTTCTTATAGCTGAATCACTACCAGAACTAGAGAAGTTCCAAGTATGGAAGCAAGGTCTAGAATCGAAAGGCCTTGGAGTTAACTTAGCAAAGACCAAAGTCTTAGTAAGTAGGAAGGCAGACAAATCACAAATCCTGACTCCATCAACTGCCAGGGAGATAAGCTAGAGGTAGTAGATAGCTTCTGTTATCTATGTGACCAAGTTAGTAGTGGAGGTGGATGTTCCGAGAGCATAGCTGTAAGAATAAGATTAGGCTGGGTAAAGTTCAGAGAACTCCTGCCTCGGCTGGCAATGAAGAGCCTCTCCCTCAGAGTGAAAGTCAGATTGTATGATGCCTTTGTGCGAAACATCAATGTTACATGACAGTGAAACATTGGCTGAGACAGCCAAGGACATGCATAGTCTTGAGAGAAATGAAGCCAGTATGCTTTGCTGGATGTGAAATGTCTGTGTGCATGTTCGACAGAGTGTAAGCATCTTAAGAGAGAAGTTGGGCATAAGAGGCATCAGATGTGGTGTGCAAGAGAGACAGCTTCACTGGTACGGTCATGTGATGCATATGGACAAGGACAGCAGTGTAAAGAAGTGCCAATCTCTAACTGTGGAGGGAACCTGTGGTAGAGGTAGACCCAGGAAGACATGGGACAAGGTGGTGAAGCATAATCTGTGAATGTTGGGCCTCACAGAGGCAATGACTAGTGACTGAGACCTTTGGTGATATGCTGTGCTTGAGAAGACCCATCAAATCAAGTGAAATCATAGTTGTGGATGATGCTGGTGCCATGTAAGTGGCACATGAAAAGCACCTTTCAAGCGCTGGGCCTCACTTAGGCAAAGTGGCTGATGCCGGAAGCACATGGTAAGTTCCTTTCAAGTGTTGAGCCTCACGGAGGCAATGACTGAGATTTTTGGCATTATGTCATGCTTGAGAAGAAGACCCATCAAGCCAAGTAGAATCGCAATTGTGGCAGATACCAGTGTCATGCAAATGGCACCCATTACTCTCTCTAAGTTATTGGCATTAAGAAGGGCATCCAGCCATAGAAACCATGCCAAATCAGACTGGAGCCTGATGCAGCCTTCCAGCTTACCAGCCCTGGTCAAACCATTCAACACTAAATGATGATGATGATAAGCAAATAGTGAGAGATAATCAATCCAAACAAAATAATTCGTAAGCTCTCTGTTAGAACATCAGGCTAACAATATTCCTTAGATTAGTGAAGAACACCAGGTAATCTTGTGGCAGGGTCCAAAGTAATGGTTCATCACAATTCTATATTGTAAATCCGTGGATGAGCTCCAGACAAACTGGTTTTTATACAGAGTGATAATTAAGAAGCAAGTTAAAAATAATGGCCAGTACATATTTTTCCTTCATTGGAAACAGTTGTCAGCTAAATTTGCTCCAATAAAGCAAAAATATGTAATGACCATTATTTTTAACTTGTTTCTTATTGATATGTATCATCATCATCATCATCATTTAACATCCGTTTTCCATGCTGGCATGGGTTTGAATCGTTTGACTGGGGACTGGCAAGCCAGGAGGCTGCACCAGGTTCCAATCTGATCTGGCAAGGTTTTTGATTTTGATGTACTTGACTCAATAGGTCTCCTCAAACACGGCATGTCACCCTACAATTCAAGGTACTTTTTGAGTGGACTGGTTATGTGACATTGGTGTAGGTTACAAATGTGAACTCACTTTATTTGGCGGGTCTTCTCAGTCACAGCATATCTCCAGAGGTCTCGGTCTTTTGTTATATATATATACATGTATATATACACATACATACACATGTATATATATATATATATATATATATATATATATATATATATATATATATATATATATATACATGTGTGCGTGTATATATATCAGCTGTAGAAACTCTGCCAAATTAGATTAGAGCCTGGTGTTGCCATCCGGTTTCACCAGTCCTCAGTCAAATCATCCAACCCATGCTAGCATGGAAGGCGGACGTTAAACGATGATGATGATGATGATGATGATACATACATACATATATATATATATATATATATATATATATATATATATATATATATATATACACATACATATATATACATATATGACAATAGACCGAGACCTTTTGAGATATGCTGTGATTGAGAAGACCCGGCAAGGAAAGTGAGATCACACCCACTTCACTCAGAGTGGTTGGTGTTAGGAAGGGCATCCAGCTGTAGAAACATTGCCAGATCAGATTGGAGCCTGGTGTGGCCACCTGGTTTGTCAGTCTCCAGTCAAACCATCCAACCCATGCCAGCATGGAAACAAACGTTAAACGATGATGATGATGACATACACATAATATATATATATACATACACATAATATATATACATACATATAATATATATATATATATATATATATATTCTTTATTTATGAATTAAGGCTATCATTTGTTTCATGTTAAGAAGAGTAGGAAAATATCCTAATGGCTTAACAATTTTTCAAGTCAATCACATGGAGAAAGGTGTTTGCCTCCATTTGGGAAAACAGTCTCGTTTCGTTCATGGGTTTTCTCATAAATTCACATAATGAGAAATCCCTTGAATGAAACATGATTGTTTTCCAAAATAGAGGCAAACACCTTTCTCCATGTGATTGGCTTTAAAATTGTTAAGACACTAGGATATTTTCTTACTCTTTTTAACATTAAACTATTGGTGAACTTAATTCACAAATAAAGAAGTTATATATCCACCAATGTGGTGTTGAACACTCATTTCATCATTCTACATTTATATATATATATATATATATATATATATGTATGTATAAGAAAAGAGGGGGGAATTATTTTTTAAAGTACTTACAAGCCATTACACTTTCAGTTTAAACTGAATATTTTATTCTAAAGGCACAGGCACATGGCTGTGGGGGTAAGAAGTTCACTTCTTAACCTTGTAGTCTGGATTGGTCATACTGCATAATACATTGGGAAAGTATCCTCTGCTATAGCCTCAGGCTGATCAATGTCTTGTGAATGGATTTTGTAACCAGAAACTGTAGTAATTCTGCTTTTTTGTGGTGGGGTGGGTTGTGGGAGTGAAGGCTAATATTTTGGTTAACATCATGTGAGCAAAATGATACTGATGTTGAAATTCCTTGTTGACAACATTACAATCAGTTGCTCGGCACTTTCAAACAACTTTGGAATATAAAAATCCATTACCCAGAACCTGGTGAAAATTTGCAACAAGAAGAGCATTCAGTTGTGAAATACTGCCTCAAAATCAATTCCTGTCCATACTAGCATGGAAAAATGAATGTCAAATGAATGAAATAACTGTAATGGTTTATTAATAGCTTAGATATTGATATTCTAATTCAAGCATAACAATGCATCTATTAAATTTTGTTTTGATTCTAGATTCTTTTCTGGAAACCTGGTGAGAAAGAAACAACTTTAAAGAAAATTGATGTTTCTGAAAATACACATAATCGCCGTTCAACACGGAGAAGTCGACATCGTAGAACATCATCTAAAGTGAAAGCCAACGTAATGCTCCCTGCTTATTCAAACTTTAGCTTGTCAGTGGTAGCACGCAACACATATTATGAAGGCCCCGAGAGCAATGTCATTGATGTCCAGACACCTGAGGGAGGTCAGTTGAATTAAGTTGATAGAAAACATATTGAAACTCAGCCTTGCTTAATATAGATTAAACAGTTGTTTTATGTTTCTAAAATAAGATTTTGTCCTTGCCACCCACAAGTTTAGAACCACTGATGTGGATAGTTAACAATAAATGGTGCAGAGTTATACTTTCAATGTATTCAATTTTTTTGTATAAACCTATCTGTTCTTCAATCATTAAAATAAATGTTTGCATCTGTAGGATGTAGATTGCAAACTACCACCTCACAATAGATACTACTGTACAAGATTATGGATACTACTCTAAAAGCTAATCTAGGAATACTAAAGTTAAGGCAAGACTAACACTTCAGACATAGGAAAACACTCCTAAATTGAAGATGCCCTCACTCAGTGGGAATAAAGCCCAGGCAAACCAAATATGGCATACATCAAGAACAATGTCAGTTCTATCAAAAATCATAATATTCAAGTTTCCACATTATCTATTCATGACCTAATTATAAATTCAAAATGACCGATAAGGCAAACATACTCTTATTTTAGGTTGATTTTTCTACCAAACTATCAAAGATAATGTGCTCTAATTTGGAATGCCAACAGATTGGGGTACAGACTAGATGCTGAATTAAAGACATTGATGAAGTTGTCCTAGATTTCGTTGTGGGGTTGCTCATAACCATATGCAGCAGTTCGAGCATTTTTGACCCCTGGGTAGTAGCATTCAAGTGTCTCTGGAAGATGAACAAATGAAGCGTATCTAATCACACTAGAACAGCATCTAGACAAGTATCAAAGCAATACATGTGCAATACATCAATTATTCTCAGAGATATCATGACCTATAGATTGCTACTCACAGTCAGAAATGTCATTTTGAGAAAAATGCTGGAAATGGTTGATAATATCCACATTTTAGTGAAATATTTGCATTTTTGCACAGTCTAATAAGAGGCATATCCTTTGCTATTTTTCTGAGATTTTGTTATCTGAAATCTGAGGTATTAGTCTTGCCTTAGTTGTAGATACTACACAAAAATCTGTTGATACTACCCTAAAAGCTTATCTTTCATCCTTACATGATCAATAAAATAACTTCTAATAATACACTAAGGAGGAATCTCTTGACTATTTCCAGTCCTTGCAAAACTGTTCTCCTTTTATCAGTTCAAAATGAATTTATAATTACAATGAAGGTATTTTATATATTTGTTACTGTCCTATTATTTTCTTTATACAGCTCCTGGCAGAGTTCATTATTTTATGGCCTTAGTTAGAGGATCTGGTCACTTCCACTTAAAGTGGGAACCCCCAGAAGAAAGGAATGGTTTGTTAATTGGCTATAATATTGGATTCCAAAGGAGTAAGTTTTCTTAGATATAAATATTATCTGTAAAATATTTTCATTCAATGAAATTAAATTTATAATTATCAAAATTTCAAAAATACAATTGTTAATTATGTTAGAGAAAGTACTTAAGAGATATATTGCTTTAAAATGTCTTCTGCAGTTAATGGTTTGAAAGTATCTCCAGTACAATTTGAAGATGAACCAACTACTGATCCAACAATGACAGAGTATATACTACGTGGTTTGGAAGCCAGTACAAACTATCGGATACAGATTCAAGCAATGACCAGTGCTGGTGAAGGAGAACCATATTATATTGATGTATGGACCACAGATGCAGGAAGTAAGTGTATAGAGGCACAAATCAAGAGATGCACATTCACTAATTCATATAATATATATGACCAGTAGAGGGCATCAAAGCATTTAATTTCATTCTCTACAGTTTAAATTCATATACTACTGTATTTAAGCTTGTCTCCAACATCAGTAAAAAAAATAAGTACTTGATATCTCCTGGAACAGGTGATTTAATTTACTGTAAATTAAATCACCAGCTCTAGGAGATATCGGGTACTTTTTTCCTTCAATTTTGTTTGCATTTCTTGCCAAGTATCTTTTCAACACCTAGAGCAAAGAAACTCACTGTATACATTGATAGGCCATTAAAATAAACACATCAGATTGTTCGTTTACAAAATCAAATGAAGTTATGAAGAAAAATAAATTATTTACATAAAAACTTATCATTCGCACATTGACAATGCTCTTCTCAATGTGTGACATACCAGTTAAAATAATCTTTTTCAATTCTTGCACAGATGGTAAGGTAGGGATCATTCTCAAATAATTTTCAGTTCCTTTTTTGATCATTCCTGGCACATCTACAATCACTGGTATTATAACTGCCTTGAGATGCCATATATTTTTTTTCTATTTCAATGAGCAAATCTTATGTTTTCTGAGCTTGTCAAATTCTTTTGTTGCAATATTATGATCACAAAGGATACTCATATTATTTTTATTGTTGTTGTTATTATTATTATTATTATTATTATTATTATTATTATTATTATTATTATTATTATTATTATTATTATTATATAAGGGCTGCAAGCTGGTAGAAATGTTATCACACTGGACAAAATGCTCAGCAGCATTTCATCTGTCTTCACATTCTGAGTTCAAATTCCACTGAAGTTGACTTTGCCTTCCATCCTTTAGGGGTCGATGAAATTATTATTAGTATTATTATTATTATCATCATTATTATTATTATTATTATTATCTTCTTTCAATTTTGTTTCTATTTCTTACTGAGTGTTTTCCTGATGCCTACAACAAAGAAACTTACTATTTGCTTTGGTAGACCATTAAAATAAACACATCAGATTTTTCATTTACAAAGTCAAATTATTTGATAGAAAAAAAGGGAAGAAAGAAACAAAAAATAAAAAATAGAAAAAGATGAAAAATAGAAAAAAACAAAAAAAAATAAAAAGGAAAGAAAATTCACTGCAACAATGCTCTTCTAAATACCAGTTAAAACAACCTTTTGCACTTCTTGCATGGATGGTAAGTCAGGGATCATTCTCAAATAATTTTCAGTTCCTTTTATTATTATTGAATGAAAGAGCAGTGCATGTCAGCATTTTCTTTCACTCTTTACATTCTGAATTCAAATTTTACCAAGGACAACTTTGCCTTTCATCCTTTCAGGATCAATAAAATAAAGTACCAGTCAAGTACTGAGGTTAATGTAATTGACTTATACCCTTCCACAAAATTGTTGGTCTTATACCAAAATTTGAAACTATTACTCATATTATTATTATTATTATTATTATTATTATTATTATTATTATTATTATTATTATTATCATTATTATTATTGTTTCTTTTCATTATTATTATTATTTATTTATTTATTTAATTATTTATTTATTTTCTAGTGCCAATTGTTCCTGACTGGAACATGACACCAATGGGAAATAATTCATTAAATGTATCTTGGAAAATTGATTACAACAAAACTAATCAACATGTTGGCTTGATGCATGTTGTCGAATATAGAAAACTTGGTATGTCTGGACCATTTATTTAATCTACTTCATGTTGATTCATTAACTTACTCTAAATTCTTATTTATCTGTTTTGATATCTTAACTCTCTCTCTCTCTCTCTCTCTCTCTCTCTCTCTCTCCTCTCTCTCTCTCTCTCTCTCTCTCTCTCTCTCTCTCTCTCTCTCTCTCTCACACACACACGCACACACGTATACATCATAATTATCCTTCTTTTACATCTGAACTTTTCTACACTTTCATTCATAAGTTGAATAAATCTTCTCCAGTACAGTGTCTCACCACCTTGTTGTAGCTCTTTATTTTATGTGTGTGTGTACGTATTTCTACATATACACATATAGTTATGTCTCAATAATCTCCAACTTAATGGCACCCCTTTTTAATAAACCTACTTTAATTATAAATATGCAAAAAATAATACTTAAGCAAAATAAATGCTGAACATTCATAATGATTGCTTTCAAAGTTAATTTATCACAATGCACTGCAGTAATGTGAGCATAAGTGTTTGTTCATTCAGTTAGTTTGCGTGTTGACAAATTAGAAGAAATAATAGAGGAATATAGTTTAATATTCTCATAAATTTCTAATATAGATAATATGAAACTATTTTTGAAGCACACATCAGCAAGAAGGTAAAAAATTAACAATGCCAGTTTTAAAGTAGCTAGAGAATGGATACCATTACCATTTGGAGGTAATGTAACTAGAGACTATAAGTTGAAAGTGATGCTTCTGCATCATGCTGAAAATCCAAAAGCAATTAGAGGTCTCATAAAAGTTATTCTTTCAGTCGTAAGGAAAGCAAATAAAAACGCTTGAGAGACTGCTTCACTTTTGAAAGACCTCCTCATATACAACCTCTACAACATCACCATTCAAATATTAGATTAATGTTTATACTTTCTCAGTCAATGGATCAGTATTTTATTGCAACATTCAAAGCATATTATCTTCAGCACACATTTGATCCTTTAATGTTGTTGATAAAAGGAGCCTGAAACAAAATTACAGAGTAAACTATGAAAAATGTTTAGAATACACTTCGTCCTCAATTTAATGACAGTTTTGAGAGATTTGAAGTGCAAATATGGAAGAAGGAAATCATTTGATGCTGGCAAGGAAAAACAGACTTTAAATAAAGTTTTAGATGCAGTAAAAATAATAAGCACTTGGAACAAATTTACAGCAAAAAAAAACTATGAAAAATATTTAATTCACTGACAATATTGATAGATTTGAAGAACCAGCAGAGATTCCTTGAACAACATAAATGATGTGTTTCAATTCAATACCACAAATGAAAATCTTATTGAAATGGAAGAACTTAAGGAAAAATCTTAAAAAAGATATCACAATAGAAACACCTGTTTATTCCCTTGCTCATAAAGGACTTGAAGAATCATTTTCACAAATTCAAAAAAATTAAGATTTTTTAAAATCTTAATATTCAAATTTCAAACAAAGTTGGCAAGTTGCTGTAGATCTAAATATATCTCGCGTTTGTTATTGTGAGATTTGTAAAGAAAAGAATAGACATGCATGACAGCATGGAACCCATGACATGCTTATAAAGAAAAGAAGAACTCCTTCAGCTTTTGGGTGATGAAACTAAAACAAGCAGCAAAAAAATATCAAGTGATGAATAAAAAATCTAAAGACAATAGTTTATAGCATGATTTCTATGTGAATTAGATTCTCACTTAATGATTAGACATTTAGAATGAATCAAATCATTAAGTTGTGGTATTGCTGTATCTGTGCACATACACATGGATATATGTACATGCATGCATACAAACAAATATACATGCATGTTGAATTTTACTTTCAAAACAAAAGATGATAAATTCTAATCTTCATAACTTTCAAATCTCTTCTTTTATTTTCTATGAAAGGTGAAAGCAATCTGAAAAGCACTCCTGGTCAGATGTTGAATCGCTGGCAGAATATATCTAACTTATCTGCCGGAATATGGTATGAATTTAGAGTTGTTGCTAAAAGTGGTGAACGCCAAGCAGCAAGTAGCTGGAAAAAAATTACTTTGCCTAAGCCAGGTGATTAATTTAATATTATTAAATAATAAAATAATGACTGGTTGATTTTATTGTTGTTGTTTTTGTACTTAGAAATTGTTTATTGTTTATATGTTACATTTACTCTTCTGCTGCTAAACTTCATCTCTTTATACTCTCTCTGCCTAAACATCTATTTTACTTCAGTGTCTTGTTATAGATATTGTTCAGTTATATTTGTGTGTGATATTTTATTTCTTCTATTTTGTTTGTTATATTACTTGTCTTAAAATAACAGAAATGTTTCTCCTATCTATCTTATAGCTTATGAATGGCTATTGCCATCTTACTAGCTGTTCTTCATGTCATTATCAGCTCTTTCAGAAAGTCGGTAATGCAAACACACAAATGCTTTAGATGCAACTCTGCCTCTAAATCTTTAAATATTTTTCACATTCTTCTTCAATTCCTAATTTATACTTTGCTTGATGAATCTAATGTCATCTATTCACAAATGATACATTTATATACTTAAATTAACTTAGGTAGGTTTCGCTATACTTGCATTGCATTCTCTGCAAAGATTTTCTTGAAAACACTCAGGCTACACAGCGTTATAATTATATAATTATAGATAAAGTTTTTCCCTACAGACATAGGACTACTTAGAAAATGGATCGCTTCTGTTTATGAATTTCTCACTATAGAAAATATAACGTCATTATATGTGTGGTTAGATTTCATAGAAGTTCTACATAAAAAAAAAATTGAGCTTATAATGTAGAAGAATGTTTTGTTAGTATTTTGATAGATTAATCCATCAGATTCTTTGATAGCTAATAAATAACTGTATTTTGTTTAAAGCAAGATATTTGTAGAAAGATTATTAAAATAACTAAGACCAAAAATAAATTTCTAACAAGAGTTTTTGATTCAATAAGTTGAATATCATTGGTAATTTAATAGTGTGGGGAGCACATAATAGAGAAATAAATTCATTACTCTAAATCAAATGGTGTTCTTGTCTGTCTGCCTCAATGAATATCCATCATTTATACATAAATACAAGTTAAAATTAAAAGGAAGTTAATTCTAAATTTAGAATTGTATTAAACTATTATGAATTGTTGTTATTATTATTAATATTATTAATAATAATAATAATAATGATAATGGCCAGAATAACCAGCAAAGTATTAGATTGCTGAAAAGAATGGATATCATGGTACTGTAGGCTGTAGGTAGCAAGCCCGCTACACATGCAAGACACCAGGAGTTTCAGCAAAACCTGTAACTGTTTCTAGCATAGGCACAAGGTTAGAAATCTGTGGGAAAATGTTCGGTTAACTTTAACCCTGTACTTCAAGAAAGTATGGTTGAAGTACTGTGGGGCACAATATAATTGACTAACCCCCTCTCACAAAATTTCAGGCCTTGCAACTCTGTTAGAAATAATTGTTTTAAGATGGTAGGTTGATAGAATTTGAGCATCAGAAAAAATGTCTTACAGTATGTGTTCTGGCTTTTTACATTCTGAGATCATATCCTGCCAAGATCAACTTTACCTTTTATCCCTCCAGTCTAGTACTAGGGTCAGTATAATTGACTAACTATTCTCAAAACTACTAGCTTTGTGCCTAAATTAGAAACAATTATTATTACTGTTTAGCACAATATTACACAGTTTAACATACCTTTCAAATATATTTCTTGTCTTCTCAATTCTGTTTTCTCTTTCTCTATTTTGAAAATATTATTTGGATGTTTCAACCATTTGCTGTTGTGCTTTTACATTGTTTTCATGCCAACTTCTATACAAATGCTTATTTCAGCTCATCCTTCTATTATATTTAAAGGTAAATATATCTGTGATTGCAATAGGTCCATTACTCTGGCATTTACTTAAACAATTCCTCTCCTTCATAACAACTAAAATGGTATTTGGCCTTTCTACTAACACCATCATAGTGCTTTCTCATCTTGATTCATTTTCTAATTTCTTTCTATCAAAAATATGTGGCACAAGACTTCATTATATTTGTATTCAGAATATTTATGTAATACCTATATCAAAGATAAAGTGTAAAATAATTTCCTAAGAGAAAATGAGGACAGGAGATTTTTCTCAATAAAAAAGAAGTTATATTTTAAAAAATTATTTCATTTAATTTAATTGTACATAATCTTTTATTTTTATCTTTTATCATTGTATTATCTATGAAATGTGCCACATATTTTCTGTTTTCATTTTCTTATGGTGTTTGGTTTCTTGGATTATCTTCCCACATCAAAAGAGGACATAACAAGAGGGTTTAAAAACAAGCAAAATATTCTTTGATACAACAGTAAGATTTAGCTCAAAGACACAATATCCACATTTACTGTTTATTCCCAATTTTCAATGAAAAGAGAATTTTCAAAGAATAGTTTCAACAATTTTATAAATAACATTTTATCAGCTGCTGAATTCTTTTATTTAAAAAAACTGTTAATAATGATAGATTATTTGATTATTTTACCAGTTAAGATTCTAGAAGCTTTCAATGAACTTATGTTGATAATAATTTTTTTAAATTTAAAACACTCTGATATATTTACTTGTGTATAATTAGTCTTACATTTACTCTTTACAAAATCTCCAACCCCCTCATAGTTTGTCTAGGAATCTTATATTTTTGTGAAAAATATTTCAGATCAAATGGGTAGATGCACAGTTAAGAATTAAAATGTTTAGAATTTGCTTGTCATGACTAGTAGTTGAATGTACAAATTATCTTTGGAGAGAATATTTTGGTTTTCTGTTAGTTTTAAGAATAGAAATTGTGATAACTGAAACATCAGCCATGTCAACATCATTAGTCCCCAAGGGGCTAAGAAGGCTATAAGCATAATCCCTTACTCCAGATCATTCCATTAACAAAAGTAGATGTAAGTCCATTCATTATTTTCTTATCGAAGAAACTATATAGACATTGTATAACAATATCTATGCTATTAAACAATAGTGTGACAATGGCCATAAATTAGTAGATATTGCTAGAGAGGAAGAGTATCGATGTTATACCTTTAACTTTCTGTTCATTAACAAATTACTGTCATCCTTCTTATGTACTCTATTTTCATTAAGAATTCCTTTCATCCTTCTTATGTACTTTATTTTCATCTAAGAATTTCTTTTATCCTCCTTATATACTCTATACCAATACCTTAACATGTTACCAATACCATATGTTATTCTCATGGCCTGCTCATCTATTCAGTACCAACTGATCTTCATTTTCCATTTATTAAAATTTTCATCCTATTAGTGAATAACTTCAAAATGCATGTTACCCTACTTAAGCAGAGAACTGTATACGTTTTCATTTTCATCCGCCAACATAAAATAATTGTACACAATATAACACAATTTATTGTCTTTGATGATTTCTTCTGAATCCTTCATATTTTTAGCATTATACAAACTATATCAAGGAGGACATCAAAAATCTAATTAGAAAAAATTATGTGTTGAAGAAAAGACAACCTTACTTCAATGATTAACATTATTTTAATCAAGTGGATAAGAAGTGATTAAAATAATTTTAGTTATTGAAATAAAGTTATTGTTTCTTCACTGCATTTTTTTTTTTTTACTGTTTGATGCTCAGTAAATCAAATACGTTAACACTAACTTAACTCAACATCCCTGAGTAATTTCTCAAATTTATCCAAAATATATGCTGCTTCCTCAAAGCCAAAAAGTATTTTAACCATTAAGGTCCTACAAGACATAAGAATTGTACTCTCCTCATCCATTCTATCCTTAAAAAATTCTATCCACTTACAAAGCTATTTTGTTTTATTTTCTTCAAAATACGAATTGTACATGTAAAAACAAACTTTTATAAAAAAAACAAACTGAGAGAACTAAAATATTGGTGTTGTTTATTAACTTGTAGTAATAACCTATTAACTACGTGTTGTTCTTTTTCTACTAACATACTGTAGGCAAAATTAGGCTAAAAATACTAACCTTCATAACTTTTATAGCAGCATATTTTACACTAATCATTGTTATAATACAGAAAATATTTTGTATTTTGGTTAACACTTAGTTCCAAGAATTATTTATAACTTGTAATTTGTTAATGTAAAAATGACCAATTTAATATTGTCATTGGATAAATTTAATGTTTAATTATTTATTTTGGAATGTGATGGTATTTTTAACCGTATATAACTAAAGTAGATTCTTTTTCTTCTTACATCTGGTACTATTTCCATTATGTTTCTACCTTTTTAACTACTTTTAAATTTTGGATTCATCATCACTATCATCATCATTATCATCATTTAACTGCTGTGGCAGACAATAGCCACAATCCTTTTCCACTGCCCATTACATTTTCCATAATCAGTTGTTGTCTCATAATCTCTGGCTATCATTGGGAATTGAATCATTATGTGGAATTTGACCAAAACAGATACCAAAAGTTAGCTTGTCATCCAACACTCTTAGCAATTTGACTAATTCACAGCTCTGAACTTGTATTTCACCTATCAACCCTAAAATAATGAAAGGCAAAATTTGAACTCAGGGCACAGAGACTCAGAACATATACCCCCAGGCTTTCTATTTGGCACTCTAATGGCCCTGTCAATCAGTTGCCTTCAATTTGGAGTTAATAATTTGTTATCTATATACTGAGTCCTCCTGATATTATCTTTACTATATTCTGTATGTGTATGAGTGTGCACACATGCATGCATATGTGTGTGTACATGTGTGTGCATCATAGAAAAGTAGTTAACTTTTATGTAATGATGATGATAAAGATTATGATGATCATATATATAAAATTACTGTTTTCATCATGTATTCATCAATACATAATATAGGTTAATTTTTTTAAATTATTATTTTTATTCTCTCCTCATTACATTCCCATTAAGTAGAGTGAAGGCCTTAGATCAAAACTGAAGAGAAAGTTTTAATCTATCTTGTTCCCTGTCTTCTCTCAATTAACCCAACCATAACCACTACCATGTGAAACTAGCATGAAAATTAGCCAGTAGTGGAGTTTCTACACAGTCATTTGATCTTCTGCAATAGCAGCCAAATTTCCCTCAAATCATTCCTTAAGATCTTAGACAAGAAGGACTCATTTGATAATGTGATCCTGAAATGTTATCACTAGAATTCTCAATGAGGGATGGCCTAGGGTTAAAGAACAAGTTAGAAAAGATGTGATCGTTCATTTAGTCATAGAAATGACTGATTTTTTTTATGTATGTTTTTTTAACATATTTGTTCCTAGTAAATTTAGTTATTCATATTAACATAAAAGAATCTTATCTCTCAGAGACCTTGAACTTCATACAATTATAGTCACCCTGTCCTTCAGCAAAAATGTCTGAAAAGCTCAAAGTCATTAGTTTACCTTATTGCCAAGTTTGAATATCTTTGATTTTCAAGAATTTTATTAATTTTAAATATAAATTGACGAAATTAATGCCCCATCTCAGGAGATGGCACATTTAGAAATAGTTACATACATTGGGTCTATTTTAGCTTTAAAAAGTTAAAGATTCTTGCTGATTGAATGATTCCACTCATAAGCTCATTAACATTTTCTAATTATACACTCACATCCTAAATACAATAATCTATCAACTTCAGTACTTCTAATGAACTTAGTTTTTTTATACAGTTCTCAAAGACTATCTTCATACTTTCATATTTTTACCTACACTTCACATGCATAAATATGAACTAATTTCAATTTTTCTGTTATCTTCTTTGATTATAATCTCTGGTTCTGTCTTACCCATTGCATATAGATACATGGTTTGGTTCTATTTTCACCCCGTTATTCATTCTTTCTATTCTTTTCTATTGTTTCAAAAACATCTACATTATCCCAGCATCATTATCTGATCATGTAAAAACATGATTAAATCAATATTTTCTATTCACTTCTGCATCTCCCAATTCATCCTATTGTCTTTTATTTTTTATATTGATATACAGATCTTAATTAAGATAATCACTGTCATCATCTAAGCATGATAGTAAATACCTAGCTATAATAATTGAATGATGTATTTTAGAAAGCCTATGGCTCCTATAAACTAGTTTTATCTCAAACTGTCTCTTCTCCTTTCAAGTGCCTGACTGTCTCTATTGCATTTTTCATCTATCATCTCAATCATCAGCATGTTTTTATAAACCTTGTGTCTTCATTCATGTAATTTATTAAAACTATACTCTGTATACTAATGTTCAATAATGTTTGCAGGCCTGCTGCATATGAAAGACCCAGGGTCAAGAGATGTTCCTCAAAGCTGTTTATAGCTACCGTCCAATGATACAAATTGTGCTGAACAGGAAGCAAAGAGCCCAGACCTATTCCATTGTCACTGTTTATATCCAATACAGTATTCTACTTTAGTTGTAGGAGACTATAAGTCCGTACATTTTGTATGACAGTAGAAAGTAATCCCAGACAGTGGATAAATAAGGCATCACTTACAAAAAACATTAGATTTTATCTTCTTCCAGACTAATATTTTAGCCATAATCAGAAAGTTTCTTGCTTATTAGCTATTACATAGGTTAAGAGAGGTTTGCTATACATAAAGGAAACAGCTGAATTCAAGAAATCAAGAAATTCTCTGCATTGGCAAATGATTTACAAAATGGAATAAATTATTTTGTTTTAAAGCTAAAGAGAAATCAAATGTTTTGGAACAATGTTATTTGGAGAGGAAATTTTTGCATCCATTAATACTAATTATTACATTAAAGTATAAACAGGTGAAGCACTAAATAGTTTTAAAAGAAATTTTGACTGAAGTACAAGAGACACCCTGTAAGGAAACATAAGGTGATCGTTAAAATGATATGATTCTATTTGTACCTCTGAGAAACAAATTTATAGAAGTCATTCTAACTAGACACTTGATGATTAAGGCATTCCAACTCTGACCACTCTGTCAGACTATATTAACCAATGTATGTCTCTCTCTTCAGAAATGATAGTGTAATTTAAGGGATATTTAGTTGCTATTTCTAGCAGGTAGAAAACCACATTGCTGTTGGCTTGTGTTCAGTCTCCTTCATTAATATTTGATAAAGACAATTTCAGGAATATAGATTACAAATTCTGTGAAGAAATATTAGAAATATTGTGTTAATTAGTTGTATCTCTGACATAAGAATATTTAAGGAACAAAAAGTTAAACACATGAATTTTATCAAGTATGACTGCATTATGTCAGTGAAGCTCAGTGTAGAGCAGCATTAGACATACATGCTGGTATTTATTTTCATCTTTATTTGAATTCAAATACTGCCATTCGTCTTGGATGGATACAAATAACTGGGCTGATTTAATTGCCTATTAAAACACATGCCTCAAAATACATGGCCTTACGCAAATATTTATCTACTACAGATATCAGCAACTTCTTTTTGTAATGGTCCGTTTTTTATTTTTCATGTTTTCCTATGTCCATGTGTGGCTCACACACACACGTGTGTGCATGTATATCATATATCACATATAGAAATATTCCAATGTTCCTCCTCCTCCTCATTCCATCAGTGATTCACTTGTGAGCTGCGTCCCACTTGTGACCAACCCTTTATCTATTCTAAATAGCTTTTAAATGCAAAATGTAACACTAATTTTCTGTTCGTGTGTACTTTAAGGCACAGCTACTCAAGATCTAACTTCTGCTACCTGGTTTATTGCCATGATGGTGGCAATTGCTCTTCTCATCCTCATTCTGATCATTGTGTGTATTGCCAAGAGAAACCGTGAAGCCAAATATGATGGTAAGTCATATTTTATTGGTTTATTTTTAAGACGTCTTTTTTTTCTAAAGAAGTAAGCACTTCATGAATACTTTAAGTATTTAAGTGTCATTTTCAGTATATTGGGAAAAACAATTCTGAGCTTTTGTTAATTTTGGTTGAAATGTTTAATTCATTTAGAAGTTTACTCAAAATTCTATAACTTTTAAGCAGCAGAAAAAATAGATAGCACATTCCAACCCATGGTCCAACCCATGCCAGGATGGAAAGTGGGTATTAAATAATGATGAATACTACTACTACTAATATTCCAAAATGA
Organism: Octopus bimaculoides; assembly: GCF_046866305.1. Classification (NCBI taxonomy): domain Eukaryota; kingdom Metazoa; phylum Mollusca; class Cephalopoda; order Octopoda; family Octopodidae; genus Octopus; species Octopus bimaculoides. The sequence continues at coordinate 86,007,096 of NC_142932.1, forward strand.
AGTTAAGAGAATGAAGATATGTTTGTGTTGTTTGATACAAAGTATTATGAACAGATAACAATGCTTAGTTTTGTGCGATGTAAATTGATATCTTTGCAAAAATAACAAGAAAAATTTGTTCAACAACAGATTTGCTGTTAGAGGTTATCTATAAATGATCATAAAATAAAATTAAACTAATTAACCATATTTCATTGGATTCTTGTTTTATAAATACTTGTAATTAAGGATAATAATTCATTATTCTATATATAACCATTGTGTTGGCTAATCAATGTGGACTCTATGTAAAGTGATAGTGTAAATAAGACAAGGGTGACTATTTGAGAGATTATAGGTTATTGAAGAATGACAAGTAATAGATTGATGGTTAAAAACAATAAAACAGACCTATCAAACCCATGCTGTCATAGACTAACATACATTTAGCAATTCATTAAGGATATCATTTTGAGTTGTGAAGAGGAAGATTTAATTACTTGATAGAAACGTGTTTCTAAGTAAACTGAATTGTTATAGTTTTAGCCATAGTAAAAAGAATTAGTTAAGCAATTTTTGTTATTTGTAAAATATCTGTACAATAGTTTACCATACTATGTTGTAGTCATTATCATCTTAGGCATCATCAACATCATCACTGTGCTCTGGTTCTGAGAGACTAAACCAGAGCATATATTTATGGGTGTTTTTAAAATATCACATTCTAAAATGATGTGTTCACAGACAATGATGTATATGTCTGTCATATTTAAAAATGTATTTTCCTCTCCAGTGCAAGAAGAAGAAAGACTACGAGGCCATGATCCGTACAGTACTGATGACCACCTCAATGACAGTAAAAAGTAAGTCACAAACTAGATATCTTCTCTGATAACTTTTATAAATATTCTCCAGTGACACAGTTCTTCTTTAATAATCTCGTCAATCCACAAATAGCAAGAAAATGATATTTTAATATCTTTGTTCTTGTACAAAGTACAATGTCAATTTTTTAGGGAGGATTACAGCTGATTGAATTTGCCCCTAATATTACAGGTATCTCTTTTATTAAGACCATTATAACAGGGACTTATTTTATTTAGGCCTATGTGACAGCTACCTATTTTATTAAAACTAATATTACAGGTATCTATTTTATTAAGGCCATTGTTATAGATACATATTTATGTAAGACTAATATCACAGGTACCTATTTTATTAGACCTAATATTACAAGCATCTATTTTATTTAAGCCAATATTACTGGTATGTATTTTTGTAAGGTAAATATTAGGGGTGCCTATGTTGTTAAACATTATATTTTTCTTTCCCTCCTACAAATCTGAAAAAGCCTTTACTCTTATCAATGTAGCAAGCTATTGTTACTTAAAGAAAAACTTTAACTCCCAATTCTATAATAAAAACACTAAAATCTTGAGCTGCTGTCGTTAAAATGAAACATTTATCTACCTAATACTTTATCATGTTATATCTTATATTACCATATGTATTTCTTGTTGTATTATGTTTATTTGAGAAAATATATAAAATTGCAGTGTTTATTCTCTACAGTGTTAATCAGTAAATAATATTCGAATATTTATTATAAATTAAATAAATTACAAACCTCACAAAGCAAATATTTAACCCTTTGGGTTAAATATTTGCTTTGTTAATACCCTTAAAAAAAGATGTGATTTGCTATTTGACTGGCAGAGTATTCACACCAACAGACATTCAATGTTTTCTTTTGTCATCATGTTCGTTCTTTCTTTTCCTTCAATGCTTTACAGAAAAAAAAGGTAAAATCTATATTAAGCACTTGCCTCTCCATTTTCTCTCCTCTTTAGTTTTTGTAAGTCCATCGCAACCTTACTTCACCTTACTTTATTCTATGCATGACACACCATTTTCAGCCATACTACACTTTTTAGTTCATTTTTAAAAAATAGGAATTTAATATTAAGTTAATTGTTGTTGCTGTTATTCATCACTACCACCATCAACACTGTTACCAGCTCCACCACCAATCATTGTCACCACTGCTGGCATTGCCACTACTACCAATACCACTTATCATCACCATCATTATCACTATCACTTCACTACCATCACCACCACCAATAATGTTCATTTACATTATATAGCATATGTAAAATATGTTGTCTCTAGTTTATGTTTTTTTTTTTATGGCTGCTTTTGTTATATTTATATTTTAATTTAAACTTAAATATCAATATGTGCGCTACTGCTTTTTCTTTTTAACTCTCTAAGTTGTTGTTGTTTAGTTCTGTTGTGTCGGATGCCCCCAGATGATGAAGTAGGCTAGCCCAATACGCAGATATAGAAGGAGAAGTCTAGACGTCGGGTAGTTGAGTAGAGGTCATCCAAACATGCGATATAACAGTGGCGACAAGGATTTCGTAGCTCACACAGCCACTGGTCTTGATGATTGTTTAAAAAATTACAATTATCTGCTTCCAAACCTAGAAAACATATTTGCTAAGTGCAGTGGCGGGAACATTTTTTCCAAGCTGGATTTGTCAGAGGCCTAACTCCAATTACTGGTAAATGAAGAATGTGCTAAAGTATTAATAATCATACTCATAAAGGTCTGTACCGTTTTAAAAGACTGCCATTTGGGGTAAAGGTCACACCAGCAATATTTCAGCAAGTGATGGATACTATGCTAGCAGATTGTGAGTTTGCGGTCCCATACTTCGATGACATATTGATGAAAAGGGAATCAAGGGACCAACATATTGAACATAGAGAAGAGGTTTTCAAATGAATATGTGATTACGGGTTTAAAGTAAGGGAGGATTAATTTGAATTTTTCTTGACAAAAATAAAGTACTTAGGACAGGTGATCGATGAAAACGGACAAAAACCGGACCCTTCTAGGATCAACATGATAAAAAAAATGCCTGCTCCTACTAACAAAACAACACTACAAGCATTTTTAAGTTTAGTAAGTTATTACCAGTTGTACATACCTAAAATGTATGAGCTAAGAGCTCCGTTGAATAAGTTGCTAAAGAAGGACTCAAAATGGAGCTGGACAAACGAACGTCAGAAATCATTCGAGGAACTAAAAAAGCGGTTAACATCAGATTTATCATTAACTCATTTTCACCCAAATCTGAAAATAATTGTGGCATCAGATGCCAGTGAATATGGTATAGGAGCTGTGATATTGCATAAATTTAATGATGGTAAAATCAAAGCTATTGCACATGCATCAAGAGCTCTATTACCAGTGGAAAGAAACTACAGCCAGATTGAAAAAGAGGCATTATCATTTATCTTCACAGTAAAAAAATTCCATAAATTCTTACATGGGAGGAAGTTTACACTGCAAACGGATCACCGACCGTTATTGTCTATTTTTGGTTCGAGAAAGGGTATCCCCATGCACTCAGCAAACTGCTTACAGTGCTGGGGGACTACTCTGTTGAACTACGATTTCGAGATGGAATTTTTGCTATCAATGAAAATGGGACACGCAGATGGGTTGTCTAGGCTAATTCCAAAATATGAGGAACCTTTTGAAGACACAGTGATTGCATCGTTAAAACTAGAAATGGAACTGAAGAACATTTTGTGCAATGTAGTACGTGATTTGCCAGTAACGCAGGAAGAAATTAAATTGAAATCGGGAAATGATAGGATCATAAATAAGATTTTTAAAATGTTGAGTAACACAAAAAATATAAATGAGTGGGACACAAATTCAAAGCACTATTCAGTATGTTATGAGGTATTATTATATGCACAAAGAGTGGTAATACCTGAAGCACTGCAAAACAGAGTATTAAAAGACTTTCATGTAAGACATCCAGGGATTGTCCGGATGAAGAGCCTTATGAGAAGTTACGTTTATTGACCAAATATGGACAAGCAAATTGAGAGACTGGTAAAACAGTGTAGGGGATGCGCTATGGCAGCAAAGGCGCCCCCAGTGCAGATTCAACCGTGGCCAAAAACGGATTCAGCATGGTCCAGACTACATGTGGATTTTGCAGGACCAATAAATAGCTCTTATTATATCATTGTGGTGGATAGCTATTCCAAATGGCCTGAAGTGTGTAAATGTTCAAGGCCAACCACTAGTGTGACGATTGACTTCTTGGAAGAACTGTTCGCTCGGTATGGAGTGCCAGATACGATCGTGTCAAATAATGGTACACAATTCACAGCGAAGGAGTTCGAAAGATTCTATAAGTCAGTTCAGATAAAGCATGTGTTAACTCCGCCATACCATCCAAGGTAAAATGGGTTAGCAGAAAGATTCATCGACACATTCAAGAGAGCCTTAAGGAAGACCAAACAGGAAATCCTTGAAGATACAAATATGACTAAGTTTTTGCAGGTGTATAAACACCGAATCCAAATGCAGAGTCGGGTAGGTCACCTGCAGATTTGATGTTTTCCAGAAATATTCGTTCTATTTTTGACAAATGGTTGCCGAGCAGGAAACAGAAAATAGAAAATTCGGGAAGAAAAACGAAATTTTTTAACACAGGTGACAAAGTGTATTTTAAAATATATAGTAACGGAAAACAGGACTGGGAACAAGGAATTATAACTAGGCGTCTGGGTAACGTGATGTACATGGTAAAAGGACCAAAATATGAACACAGAAGGCATTTAAACCAATTAAAAAAAAGATATACCAAAAACCAAGAGAGGTGAGAAGAATCAATGGATTTATGGTATGATTTGTTTGAGGTCCCAGAACCACAAGCAAAAGCAGAACTGACACGTAGATCGAATAGGAAGAGAAAACCTACAGAAATGATGGAAATTAATGCTAAGAGAAAAAGATATGCCAGTTTCTCAATGAGGAAATAAAATTGATAAATTCAGGTTTTAAAAAAAACTCAAAAGGGGGAGGTGTTGTGTCGGACGCCCCCAGACAATGAAGTAGGCTAGCCCAATACGTAGATATAGAGGGAGAAGTCTAGATGTCGGGTAGTTGAGTAGAGGTCATCCGAACATGTGATATAACAAGTTCCAAGTCAGTCATGATCAAGCAACCCTATGATCAAACACTTTCCAACCATCATCACTATATCTTTTATTTATTTTACAGCTATAGTATATCCCTGACTACACTGTCCAATGAGTCCTTATTATAAGATGGTACGGTTAATTTGAATGAGATGTAGCTGCTATTTCAAGCATATCTCATCATTGGTCTAATCATCGGTTACAATTACATTTGCACTTAAATACACTGCTGGAAATATTTATCTCTTCTTCAACTCTGTGGGACAACAATAATAGCATTTTAAATTTCACCTTTTACCACCTTCCTTCCAATCTTCAATGTTTCACTGTGCACAGATTTTAAATGTTTGTCTTGTTCCTATTTATTGAAACTGTTTCTTTTTAATTTATCATATTTTTTTATTATTTTATAATTATCCACTTTGTGCCAAGTCATTACACTTTGTTGGAAAGTGACAGTTGTAGTTTAGGCTCAATTTCCTGTAGTAACAACTTCTTTCCGATAAATTAGAAACTTCCATTGCTGTATTAGCCCTTTGCCTATCCAAAGCATTTTCATAAGTTTGTCCCAAATGTTCATGCTTCTTTTCAGACTTTTAGTTAGCCTTTATTTCTTATGTTCTGAGGAATTTAAGACTTTCCTTTTGTAAGTCTCAAGTTACTCTGGTGACCAAAAAAAACTGAGAATTTGTGTCATATATGACACATGTATGCCAAGGAAATATGTCTTGTGTTTCATTTAAGATATGCAGGACAGGTAAAGGGTTAAACAAAAAATAAATAAATTAATAAAATGGATATAACAGGAATATGTTGTATGTGCATATATAAATGTGTGTGTGTGTGTGTGTAATGCCTTGAAGTGTGTACAAGCCTGTTGTGTATGAGTGTTTATTATATCAAAAAGGAACAATTGCTTGAGTTTTACCTAGTGGCTGGTCACAACTAATAATGATGTCAATAATGATGAAGTATTTGTTATATATGGGTAAACTTTTGGCCTTCCAAAAAGTTTTGGTATGATAGGATAGGTGCAACATTTTTACTGAAGAGGTGAGTATATTACTTCCTTATATGGAAAGAGAAAAGATGAGGATCAAGGCACATATATGTGTGTGTGTGTGTATATATATATATATATATATATATATATATATATATATATATATGTGTGTGTGTGTGTGTGTATGTGTGTGTATATAAATATATATATAATCAAAATAAGCAACAGGATATCAAGAGGTGATGCAGTACGACCGTTTCAAGCGGCTCCATTTAATTGAACAATGTAATCATTACATCATTTTAAATGCAGGACTATCCTCAGCTGCATAAATAAATAGAATTTTTTAATCAGTTGGACACATTAATATAATTTTACTTAAATTCTCTAACAGAGCAAGAAGAGGGAAAAAGTCCATGTTGCTACAAATGTAGCTCAAAATATACTACACTTCTAAGAACTGTATCAAGTTTGTTATGGTCATAGCTTGTAACGGATTGTGGTTCATTTTTAATTTATCATTCTTTTTTATCATAGACTACTGCATCACCTCTTGATATCCTGTTGCTTATTTTGATTTTATTCACCTTACTTTGAGTTGTATGGACAATACCGCATTGACTTGGTGCTTCGACTTAAATACCTAATTCAACTGAATCTCAATTATATATTGGCCTGCCCACCTGGTCAGTGGGTGATATCATTCAAAAGCTACAACAATGCAAGGAACCATATATATGTGTGTGTGTGTGTGTATGAACACATCAGCATATGCATAAGCAAACTTATATCCATCCAAATACACATATGTAGATTATAGACTATATGCACAAAATTAAATCAACCAGAACTCTTCTTTCAAAATGATACCCATAAATAATAGATGCTTCTTAACAAAATTCAGTTTTGAGTAGACTGTCACTTTTTGATATGATAATCATATATTATTACCATTGTATTTCAAGAATAGAGATCTATATTAGATAATGTTTGCACCATGTACTAGCATGTGGGTGTTTTGAGCTGGCTATGGTGTTCAAAACCTTTTTCTCTGAAGTAAGAATTTTTTTCCATGGCAAACTGCTGTGAAAAGCTTTTACAGGTTCAAATATGTCCCAAACATATTAGAGCTGATTTAAAGTTTGTTTATATGTGTACGTATATATATATATATATATATATATATATATATATATATATATATATATATATATATATATATGGGTTTTTTGGCTCACAGACTCCAAAAAATGATATCAGTTTATTACCATCACGTTGAGATTTTAAGATACCTGATCCATAGAATTTCATTGTTTTTTCAATAAAACAGCTTATGAAAAATATGGTATAACATATATACATAGATAGAAATTGTATTTTCTTCAAAACCAGAATGCTTTCTTAAGATTCTATTGAAAAACTAGTAAAAATCTTAAAATTTTTACAGACAAATTACATCATTTTAATTCCCATGAATTTGGATTTGGATAATTTTTCTTGACCACTAAACTTTAGGAAGAATTTGAGCCAAGTTCCAGCAATAGCCTGCCATCACATGCAAGTCAGTCTACCACGATACCTTTGTCCCATTGGTTTTATGTCCTGATGGAAATGTTCTCCCTGCTCATCACTTGTGTTACTGAGGTTTTCAGGGAATTTACAGCTTGTTGCTGACTATTTTGGCATAGTTGGCTGCTTTCTTGTTGCCCAGTAATTCATTTACACCTATTACAAATGGATTCCATACAGCTGCTTCTATACAATTCGTTGAATTTACAAAGTTCCTATCTGTCATCTATTTTCTGATTTGAGGCCAGCTTTATTTTTTTCACTGCCCAGACTGGGAAATGTACTACAGATATAGTGAAAGTATCATCCTTCTGTATCTAGATCTTTAACAAACTGCTTCATTCTGCCCAGTTTCATATGGAGTGGAGGTAGGATGATTTTTTTCCTGGTTGAACAAAAAGGTTCTTTAGCCACATTAAAAGACCTTGGAGCTAATGTTCGCTACACCCATTCTTTGGTCAACCAATGTTTTTCTGTCCCACATACATAAAAAGCATGGATATTTGGTGTATCTACTTTGTTTCTCCAGAAGAAAATTGACCATATAAAAGTTCATGCTTATCACCCATTGATGATAGTTGGGATTTGGATATCTTGAAATCTAGACAAGATGGTAAAACATGGATTCCGTTTTGGGATTTAGCATTTCAAAAAACCTGCAAATCAGATAAAAATGTCCTGACAACAAAATACCTGTTGGGTAGTGTTACTTGTATTTCTTTCTGTTAACATCAGCTTATTAGTATAATAATTGTTTTAGAATAAAAACAATACTCCAGATTTTAGTATTGATTTAATATTAGACATTGCTGTTTTAATACTGTGTTAATTTGTTTTCTGATTCTCTTGAAGAAATTTAGGAAACTACATTTTTATTTATTAAAAATATTTTTACATTTAACATTACATTTTTCATTAATATGAGCTTTTGTTTGTTTTTCATACTTGGTGAAAAAATAGTTACATTATTTCACTAGCTAATGTCATATATTTCTTTTTAAACTAATTACTTTTTCCATGTATTTCTTTGTTTATAAATTTTTATCAGTATTTTTACTACAATAGCTGGCTTTCATTAGTCTTATGCAGACAGCAGATCGTTCTATTTAGCCTGTAAAACATAGATTTACAATTGCAAATGTTTTTATGGAACATAATGTTTTTCCCTTAAATAATCTCAGTTTGTTCTAAATCTGTATCTTTATTTCAATATCCATTTAATTCTTCATATATAACTTTTGATCTTTCAGTGATGAAAATGGAATTGGTAAACCTGGAGCCTTAGTGAATGGAGACAAAACCAGTGGAATAAGTGATTCCGATAGCTTAGGAGACTATGGAGACGTTGATCCTAGTAAATTCAATGAAGACGGCTCCTTCATTGGACAGTATGGCACCCAGGACAAGAAGGAAGCAACGGAGACTGCTGCACCATCTGCCATGTCTACGTTTGTGTAACTCGGCAAAAAAAAATGAGGTTGTTTTTTGGGGTTTTCTTTTTCTTTCCTCTCGGTGGATGTGAGGAGAAAAATGATAAAAACACCAATGAAACTACGGAGATTATAACTCTCCTTAACTACCCTTTTTGTATGTATTTCTGAGCTGCACTGGTTCATCAAATATGGGGCTTAGCTTGATCCCCTTGCCAGCTGCTGAATACTATTGCAAACAACAGTGATAAACTATTGTTAACAGATGCTTCAGTGCCATTAAAAAAAAAAAACATTTATTTAAATTTAAAATTTACTCAAAAAAGGTGAA
>NC_142932.1:86026420-86073920 GCF_046866305.1 Octopus bimaculoides
AAGAATAGATATCATTTAATATATGTATTGTGGAGGTGCAATGGCCCAGTGGTTAGGACAGCGGACTCACAGTCATAGGATCGCGGTTTCGATTCCCAGACCGGGCGTTGTGAGTGTTTATTGAGCGAAAACACTTAAAGTTCCACGAGGCTCCGACAGGGGATGGTGACAAATCCTGCTGTACTCTTTCACCACAACTTTCTCTCACTCTTACTTCCTGTTTCTGTTGCGCTTGTAATTGAAAGGGTCAGCCTTGTCACACTGTGTCACGCTGAATATCCCCGAGAACTACGTTAAGGGTACACATGTCTGTGGAGTGCTCAGCCACATGCACGTTAATTTCACGAGCAGGCTGTTCCATTGATCGGATCAACTGGGACCCTCGACGTCGTAAGCGACAGAGTACCAACAACAACAATATATGTATTATTAGAATAAAGGGATCTATTTCAAAACAGGGGCACCAGTATTTTCTTAACGAAACACTAACGAAACACTTTGAAACTTGGGACACAACGTACATCGCAAGTTATTCCATGTTAAAGTTGTCGTATTTCTGTAATTTCAACCAATCACTGACGTCTATTCAGCTGAATAGAGTTACTGCTGGGTGGTCATAAAAATGTTATTCCCTGTGACATATTTCATCCGGTTTAATCGTAATTTATACGCATATATTGTTTATATAATAAATTACGCTGTGCGTATCTATGTGTGTAACAATTTTAGAGTTCGGATTCTAGAGTTAGGGTTAGTTTTAGGGTTAGGGTTAACAGTCTAGTTAGGGTTAGGGTTAGGGGATTAATACGATATACACCGTTACAGCGCTAACTGTTTTCAACTGAATAGACATCAGTGATTAATAGAAATTATCGAAATAAGACAATTTTTTACATGAAATAAATTCGAATACAAAAATTTTTTTCTGTTCTATAACACAAAATAGATAAGTATACGAAGTTTGAAAGTCTTTCAGTACCAAAAACTCTACATAAAACATAAATGAAAACTGGTGCCCCCATTTTGAAATAGATCCGAATAAAGTAATGTATTTGAAACATTGTCAAATAGAATCAAGTGATTTAGAAAACCACAGTAATAGAGTTAGAAATACAGGAATAAAAACGAAAATTTACTCTTTAACCCTTTAGCATTCATATTCTATCAAAAGTAATGTTTGTTCACATTGTTTTGAATTAATCATGCATTATCATGTGGCTTTGAGATCTTAATGAGATAACTTAATTTTTAGAATGATATTGTATGGTTGATGTGAGAGGCCAGACCTGGCCAGTTTGAACATTAAAACAGGGAGAATACAGCCAGTTTAAAGCTAAAGGGTTAATCTTATATCGATATTACAGTTATTAAAAGGCCTAGTCAGTTCACTTCTCATTTGTGACTAGGAGCTTTTATGACTAAAATATTGAAATAAATAAGCTAAAAGTGTAAACATTTGTTCTTATTTCTGGCTGTATTGTGGCTGCTTTCCAACGTCAATATAAGACACACATACACAAATATGTTTCAAATGATGTAAATTTTATTCAAATTTCAAAACAATGCATAAAAGTTGTAGAGGAAGAAGAGAGCTAGAAAAAGCAAATCACTACAATAAGAATATTTATCACATTAATTCAAATAACATTGGAAAAGATCAGGATAAATGGGAAAAAATGAACAAATTTATCTGACAACCCAATATATATCATCATCATCATCATCATCATCGTTTAACGTCCGCTTTCCATGCTAGCATGGGTTGGACGATTTGACTGAGGACTGGTGAAACCGGATGGCAACACCAGGCTCCAATCTAATTTGGTAGAGTTTCTACAGCTGGATGCCCTTCCTAACGCCAACCACTCAGAGAGTGTAGTGAGTGCTTTTACGTGTCACCCACACGAAAACGGCCACGCTCGAAATGGTGTCTTTTATGTGCAACCCGCACAAGAGCCAGTCCAGGGGCACTGGCAACGATCTCGCTCGAAAATCCTACGGGAGCCAGTCAGGCGGTACTGGCAACGGCCACGCTCAAAATGGTGCATCTCATGTGCCACCCGCACAAGAACCAGTCCAGGGGCACTGGCAACGATCTTACTTGGCTTGCCGGGTCTTCTCACGCACAGCACATTTCCAAAGGTCTCGGTCAGTAGTCATCGCCTCGGTGAGGCCCAATGTACGAAGGTCTTGCCTCACCACCTCAGCCCAGGTCTTCCTGGGCCTACCTCTTCCACGGGTTCCCTCAACTGTTAGGGTGTGGCACTTTTTCACGCAGCTATCCTCATCCATTCTCACCACATGTCCATACTAGCGCAATCATCTCTCTTGCACACCACAACTGATGCTTCTAATGTTCAGCTTTTCTCTCAAGATACTTACACTCTGACGGGTATTCACATTGACATTACACATCCAACGGAGCATACTGGCTTCATTCCTTGCGAGCTTACGTATGTCCTCAGCAGTTACAGCCCATGTTTCACTGCCATGTAGCATGGCTGTTCGTACGCATGCGTCATACAGTCTGCCTTTTACTCTGAGTGAGAGTCCCTTTGTCGCCAGCAGGGGTAAGAGCTCTCTAAACTTTGCCCAGGCTATTCTTATTCTAGCAGCTACACTTTCAGCGCACCCACCCCCACTACTAACTTGGTCGCCTAGATAGCGGAAGCTATCGACTACCTCTAGTTTTTCACCCTGGAATGAGATAGAAGTTGTTTCCTGTTTGTTTACAGTCTTTATTGCACCTGAACATCTGCCACAAACAAAAACTAACTTGCTAGTTAACCTGCCTTTGATGTTGCTGCACCTCTTATGTGTCCATAGCTTGCACCGGGTACATCTTATAGAGTTACTACCTACTCCTTTTCTACATACTGAGCAGGGCCATCTACCTGAAGGGGTTTGTGTTTTATCTACCTTCCTACTTATTAGGATTTTGGTTTTAGCTAGGTTGACTCTAAGGCCCTTCAATTCTAGACCTTGCTTCCACACCTGAAACTTCTCCTCTAGTTCTGATAGTGACTCCGCAATTAGGGCAAGGTCATCAGCATAGAGGAGCTCTCAGGGGCAACCTGTCTTGAACTCCTCTGTGATTGCCTGGAGGACTATGATAAATAAGAGGGGGCTGAGGACGGAACCTTGGTGGACCCCTACCTCTACCCGGAATTCATTGCTGTACTCATTTCCAACCCTCACCTTACTGGCAGCATCTCTGTACATGGCTCGCACAGCTCTCACTAACCATTCTTCTATCCCAAGTTTCCTCATTGACCACCAGATAAGGGATCGGGGGACCCTGTCAAAGGCTTTATCCATGTCAACGAAAGCCAGGTACAGAGGTTTATCCTTAGCTAGGTATTTCTCCTGCAACTGTCTCACTAGAAATAAGGCATCAGTAGTGCTTTTACCTGGCACGAACCCAAACTGCATCTCATCTAAATTGATTCGCTCCCTAATTAGTTGGGCTATGACCCTCTCTGTAACTTTCATAACCTGATCTAACAGCTTGATGCCTCTGTAATTATTTGCATCTAAAGCGTCACCTTTACCTTTGTAGCAGTTGACTATGATGCTGCTACACCAGTCATTGGGTATGACTCCTTCGTGTATCACCTGGTTCGTAATACGGGTGTCTAGGCTATAGCCAACACTGCCAGATATTTTGAGCATCTCTGCAGTGATTCCTGATGGGCCGGGGGCTTTCCCGGTCTTCATACTCTTAATTGCTTTATCTACCCTGGTACTATCAACTCGGATAGCTGGTCCCTCTATTGGGTCGACATACGGCAGGCTCTCTTTCTCCCATTCATTCTCTTTATTAAGCAATCTATCGTAGTGGCATCTCCAGACCTCTTTCTTTGCATCCTCATTTAGTGCAAGCGTACCATCATCCATGCGAACACATTTCTCTCCTACAACATCACTATTCTCTCTCCTACACTGTCTTGCAACACGAAATACCTATATATATATATATATATATATATATATATATATATATATTTTCCCTCTCTCACTCACTGGGAGAGTGGGCACAAGCACATACACAGACATATACACACACGGCAGTAACTTCCGCCTACCAAATTCAATCACAAGGCTTCGGTCAGCCCGGGGCTATAGCAGAAGACACTTGCCCAAGGTGCCATGCGGTGGGACTGAACCCGAAACCATGTAGCTGGGAAGCAAGCTTCCTAACCACACAATATATATGTCGTTTAACAAATGCTCAAATAGTGCAGTACTATGAGTGATCATATATATATATATATATATATATATATACATATATATATGATTTATAACTGTGGCCGTGTGGTAAGAAGCTTGCTTCCCAGCCACATGGTTCTGGGTTCAGTCCCACTGTGTGACTCCTTGGTCCTTGGGCAAGTGTCTTCTACTATAGCCTCAGGCTGAACAAAGCCTTGAGTGGATTTGGTAGATAGAAACTGAAAGAAGCCCATTGTATATATAATATGTGTGTTTGTCCCCTACCACCTCTTCACAATCAGTGTGGTGTGTTTACGTCCCCATAACTTAAAAGTTCAGCAAGAGAGAACCAATAGAATAAGTACCAGGCCTAAAAAAAAAATTTCTGGGGTCAATTTGTTTGACTAAAACCTTTCAAGGTGGTGCCCCAGTTTGGCTTCGGTCAAATGACTGAAACAAGTAAAGGATAAAAGATATACAGTAAATAATCTGGTGAACATAATTGAAGCAGTATAAAATTAAAACCACCATCCATGTATCATACTTGATGTATATACACCATTGACAAGCAAGTTACTGCAGTCTTTGTCCAATGCAAACTCACTTATGAACTTGCTGTGTTAAAAACCCAATGCATATCAGAGGGAGACAAAAATTGTCCCAGCAGCAGCTGGCAAGGTCACCAGATACATTTCAGCCATTCTGGACCTTGTTAATGACATGTACTCACAACCAACCACAGAGCATTCTCACTAGCAACTGCTGGGTCAATTTTATGTCTCCATAGTATTTTTAAACACAGTACACACATAAGAGATTTTATCTGATACAAAAAACTGCAGTAACTAACTGTCAACAGTGTATATGCATTAAATATGATGCATGGATGTCTATTTTACACATATATTTGTATGTGTGAATATATAAATAGAAAAAAAATTTGTTGCATTTCATGATGGAAAACAAAGGCTTCTTTAGTCTTAACTGATATAATTAGTCAAGATAATATTTCCCTTCATTACTGATGACTTCTATCCCATCTGTTTGTCAAATTGTTGATTCCTTCAGGCATAAAATTCTTTAGATTTCAAAGCATAGAAACTCTCAATATCATCTTTAACCTCTTCAAAATTAATAAAATGTTTTCCCTCTAAATAAAGTTGCAATGATCTGAAAAAAATATGATGGTCAGCTGGTGAAAGATGAAGAGGGTAAGTAGTGTGAGGTAAAACTTCCATGTTTAGAGTCATAATCTTTTCTTGAGTTACTTGAGCAACATGTGGTCTTGCATTATCATGTAAAAGCAACACCCTCTTATGCTTGACCAATGAGGGTGCTTTTCTCTGCAATTTTTTGTGCAATACCACCAACTGAAAACAATACTTTTCCAAATTAACTTTGTTTTGGTTTAATACATCATAACAGGCAACCCTCTTCGCATCCCACCAATCACAGACTATAAGTTTTTTGTGGTGTAGCCCTGGTTTCAGGATGGATTCCCCCTTTTCATTGGGTGCTAATTATTGCCCTTTCCATTGGATATAATTATAGACAACCCACTTTTCATCATTTGTGATGATTCTATCCAGCATAGTTTTGATAGCAAGACTACTCAAGACAAGCAGAAAGCATCATTTTGATTAAGCTGAAAAGTAGTCAGATGATGAATGACCCATTGACCATGTTTAGACACTTCTTCCAGTTATAAAAATGATTGAAGTGTGACTTGAATTAAACTGCTTTGATAATTCTTGTGCAGTTTACTTTGGATTTTACCCCAACTATGGTTTTCAGGAGCTCAATATTTTGATATAACTTAGTCTTTCAGAGTGAGAAGAAACTGTGAGAGAAATATTTCCTGAGCAAAAGTGGTCAAATTTAACCACTATAGTACAAAGTAATTTGGAAAGAAAAAATTTATACTTATTTTACTGTAAGTACAGAAAACATACCATCAAGGAGATCATGTTAAAAGTGCAACAGAACTGACTTTCCTACATAATATATATAAATATGTGTGTGCACATGCACACATGTATATATGTGTGTGCATGTATGAATGTATGTATGTATGCATGTATGAATGTATGTATGTATGGATGAGAGAGACAGATGTAGGAACGTTTTGTGGTATAATCCTCCATACAGCATGAATATGGCTACAAATATAGCTAGATGATTTCTGATATATAAATATCAACAGACCTTTAATAGAAACAAGGTTAAAGTTATAATTGCCCCCCCCCCCTCCTAGTCAACACAGACTCAATGACCTTCAATCAATAAGAATAATAGCATTAGGAATACCTCTCATTGATCATGTAATTGTAGATTCCCAATAACTCCTTTGAATAATATGTGCCACGAAAAAGAATTAGTTTACAAGGCTAACATGACTGACATGGAAGGGACCATAAGAACTTACAAGGAAAGATACACGCAGCACTTGACTTTGTTTAGAGATAAGAATAAAAGGCGTACAATGTCTTTGTCTAATATAGTATGGAACCTCAAAGAAGGATCTTGGACATCTCCCAAATAAACTGGAGAAAATATAAGGGGCAAGGTAGCAGATGCAACCTGTGTATCATGGAAATTATGCATCATATCTCCAACAGCAAACTTTTTGAACATTAGGAAAGAAACCTTCACACCTTGCATGCCTAATCAATAATTTAAACTACAACATTTCAAACATGGCCCTTGATGCATTTTACCACCTAGCTGACCAGGATAAATAAGATATAAAGCCATTATTGATCAATATGCATAGCAGACACATCCTCCCAGGAACTGATGTTGGTATTCTAAACTGCACAGATATGTATAACGTATACATAACACATATATAAGACATAATACAATTTGAAAAATATATTTTAGAATCTTACAATTTCATGAACTAATTTACTTTCAAAACTTTGAAGAAACATCATAGATGGTAAGATATACATATATGTACATCCAATATGTGTCACATGTTGTATACATTAGTGTACATTTATTTGTATTAATATATATATATGAGAACATGTGATTGTTATTGTATAATGCAATTCATGTGTTGAACGCAAATTCTTGCTAAAAATAAAAAGGACAATGCAAGGGAAATAACAATAAAAGAAGTCCATCAATAATTTGCCTCCTCTGATTTATGTATCTATTAATTTTAAAGTCTCATATAATCTTGTGCAATGTCACATAGTCCCATCCAAATTGAAGGCAATTACTAACATCCTTGAGCAGAAAACTTGAAGAATTGTGAAAAAAAAATTTCCACATGAATTACATACATTTTTCCTTCTTTTATTTTTTACACAAGCAGAAGCGTTATCTTCCAGGTGGTTTTTACTACCACATGTTATGTTTGCTTCAACAAAACTACTCTAATGTGCATAACTGCAAAGATATGTGAAATTTGTAATAAAGAATTTCTCAGTAATTTTGATATGATAGATACAGTGTAAACATTTTCACAAATATTCTGAAAGTATCTCAAAGAAAAACTTTGTAAACTTATTTTTAATGAAAACAATGGAAAAGAACAGTAGAAAGTAAAAGGGGGAGAGAGCCAGAAAAAGCAAATGAGAAAGACCAGCATTGCAAGGAAAGAAAGTGAGAGTAACAGAACATGCAGAAGAAAGACAAGAAGTATTAAAGGATACAAAGTGTGTGAGTGAGAGAGAAGAGACAAAGACTGAAAAGAACAAGACTTTGAAAAGAAAAAAGATGAGGATAACAGTGAGAGAGAAAAGTTATAAGGATTTTAAAATAGACTATAGGAATAAAGACAGTAAACAAAGAAGAGATGGAAAGAGATTGTATTGTAAGGAAACAGTTGAAAAATAGTGAGGCAAATGTAAGACATTAAAAAACGTATGTCACTGAATAAAAATGAATTTGCTGATTGAAGCATGCAATTGAAATCTTCAGTAATACAAGAAAATTTTAAAATCACATTTTGGTAAAAAATATATTGAAATTGGGATTTATAAGAATTTTCTAGACAGAGTATTCTTTAATAATTGCTACCTTTTAGTAAAAGTTACAAACAGCTAATTAACAAGCAGCTTTATTTATTATAGTATAATAAAAATACACTTTTGCAGATTTTATTGGTAGAATATTTCAATGATAATTATGCAGCACGTAGCATCTAAGTAGAGGCTGAAAATAATACAGAATTCTGGATAGAATAAGAAAGTTTAATATCCCAGATCAATCAAGACATGTTTACATAAATGAGATTATAAGAATGTACCAAATATCTTTGTGTTTTACAAAGTCAATTGAATGATGTATTGTAGAAAGCAGAAAATGTTGAAATATGTCGTTTTTGGAAATATGTGTTCACATTGATAAAGTCAAGCAGTAGCAAATAAAAGAATAGTTCTTTTAAACACTTAAGAATTATTCTAGGAGGCAATATCAAGCAGACAATAACTACAAGTAAGAAAAAGCGAAAAGAAACACTCAAACATAGCTACTGGTTATGGTTCAGCAAGTGAGAAAATATATGTTCTCTTTAAATAGCCAAAAAAAAAAAAAATGCTTGATAGACTATTAGTCTCTGATGAGCTAAAATATTTCACATGACAATGGTAAGACAAAAACGATATCTGAATAAGGTCACTACATATTTACTGGGTTGTCAGATAAATTCATTAATTAATATTTTTCCATTTATTTTAATCCTTATTTTTCATCAATAATTTTAATAATATACTATCCCTCACTTTCCTGACTTCTTATCAACATTCCATTAACTTGTCAATACCTTGAAATCACCAGGTCTTGACACAAAGAATTCATTGAACTACACTTTTTTTAGCTCCATGTCATTGAACAAAATACATTGTAGATTGTTTGAGAGTAACCAATAAAGGTGAAAAACTGACGTACTATAAGAGAAGAATATGCTGTGTGCAGTAGAACTTCCCATCCAAACTCTTGAATAGCATTTTTGGCTAAATTAGCAACATAGGGCCTAGTGTTATTGCATTGAAGAAGCATGCTGTGTCACCAGTCAAGTCATTTGGACTTTACCCATCAAGTGAAGGAGACAGACAATAGTATCAGGAAAGCATTCCATCTGCAGAGCCAATTTCCTACTAGATTGGTGCATAACCTTGTAAATGACCTCATTTAATTGATCCTCATTGAACTGAACAGGTTGGCTGGGATGTAGAGTCCGTGAGGTTAAATTTCTTCTCCTTGAAGCATGAAAACCATTTCTATGCAGAAATTTCAGTAACAGTCCCTTCTTGATTCACAGTGTAAATGGTTCAAGTGGCTTTGACAGCTTTGGAAGCTTGACTGAAAGCAGAGAGAAGCAGGTGTGAAATTTCTGATTTTTGTTTCAACTTGACACTCCATTGTCTAAAGTCTGAAAACAGGTAAAATTTATTTGAATTTCAAAAATGATGAACAAAAGTTGTAGAGAAAGAATAGAACTACAAAAACCCATAAAACACAACAAAATAAAATTATGTTTTGCATTAATTCAAATAACATCAGAAAGAAATGAATGAATTTATCTGACAACCAAATAAACTCTCAAAGTTTGCATCACAAAAACAAGAGTTTGTGTGTGTGTGTGTGTGTGTGTGTGTGTGTGTGTGTGTGTGTGTGTGTGTGTGTGCGTGTGTAAATGTTAATATTGATTTTAAATTTTGGCACAAGGCTAGCAATTTCAAGGGAGGAGGGAAGTTGATTACATCAACCCTAGGACACAACTAATACTTGTTTTATCAACCCCACAGGGATGAAAGGCAAAGTCAACCTCAGTGAAATTTGAACTCAAAATGTAAAGACAGATAAAACACTAACAATTCTGCCAGCAACACATTATGAATGATATAGAATAATATATCTACTAGCCAATGAAAAATGCAGATGCAAACTAACAATATTCTTAACAATTAAACCTGGAAAAGAAGAGGACAAGAAAAATCTCGTTAAAATTAGAGCTTAAAATATTGCTGCTAAACTTAAAATTAAAAAGTACCTCTTAGGTACTTTTTCATATTTCTTTTTAAATTCAGTGAATTTCACTTTTCCTTTTTTATTTTAATTTATTTTTTGTACTAAGTTTTAATTTTAGCAGCAATATTTTAAGCTCTAATTCTAATGAGTTTTTCTTGTCTTCTACTTTTCTAGGTTTAATTGTTAAGAATATTGTTAATATGCATCTGCATTTTTCATTGGCTAATCCAGTGTTTTTACAGGCATTGCAGTAATTTCACACCGAAGTACAAACAGGTCCTGTATGTAATATTTACCCCGGATCAGGACAGGCATGTGAATTGAAGGATCAATGAGATTGATAAAGCAAGGGATGAGCGTCCAACGGAATAGAGAAAAAGAAATAGAAGCAGGAGAGATCAGGAATTGGACGCTTGGAGAGCTGAGCATCTGATGAAATAGAGGGAAAGAGACAAAAGCAGGAGACATCATGAATCGGGTGCTCACATGAGTACAAATGGAACAAACCAAGTTTTACATAAATCAGACCACAGATTACCAAGATACATGGCTTTTGGGGTTCCCTGAACTACTGGTGACCCAATGGGTCACAGGTAGCCTAGTATATATATATATATATATATATATATATATATATATATATATACACACACATATATATCATCATCGTCATCATTTCATGTCCGTTTTCCTTGTTGACATGGGTTGGACAGTTTGACTGAAAACTGGTAAGCTGAGGCGCTGCACCAGGTTCCAGTCTGATTTGGTATGGTTTCTACAGCTGGATGCCCTTCCAAGAGTGTAGTGGGTGCTTTTTACCTGTCACTAGCACAGGTGCCAATTACGTAATACCGGCATTGGCCATGAGTATGAACTCATTTGGCTTGACAGATCTCAAGTACAGCACATTGCGAAAGGTCTTGGTCCTTTGTCACTGCCTCCATAAGGGGGCTCAGTGATTAGACTGTCAGGCTTATAATTGTGAGTTCAATTACCGAACCAAGCTATGTGTTGTGTTCTTGGGCGAGACACTTTATTTCACATTGCTCCTGTTCACTCAGCTGTAGAAATGAGTTGTGACATCATTGGTGTCAAGCTGTATTGGCCTTTGCCTTTCCCTTGAACAACATCGATAGTGTGAAGAGGGGAGACTGTTTTGCATGGGTGACTGCTGGTTTTCTACATAACAACCTTACTCAGAAGGGAAACTTTCTAGGTGTAATCCTATGATCATTTGTGACTGAAGTGGGTCTTTACCCTTTTTCTCTATATATTAATAGATATATATACACACACACACACATGTCAAGAGTTATAAGAATTGACAAACAAGAGGGAAATAAACCAAAATCTAAGAAATCAATGGTGGTACAAAAAAAAAGTTAAACTTCTTGTTTGGAATCAGGCAAGTTTTCTCAGATGGGCAAAGCATTATCACTAATTTCTCAGAAGAAAGGTCAGAATTCCCAAAACTTATTTCTCTTCATAGAACTACAAACTGATCATATTTTACAAGTAATTATAACTAATCAGTAGCCTATAATGGTGTCTATATCTATTTTCTCACACCAAGCATCATTATATGTTTAATTAGACTGTTAAATACCTATTACATATCTGTTATGTATCTAGGCATGGCTGTGTGATAAGAAGCTTGCTTCCCAACTACATGGTCCCAGGTTCAATCTCACTGCATAGCACTTTGGACAAGTGTATTCTACTATAGCCTTGGGCTGACCAAAGCCTTGTGAATGGATTTGGTAGATGGAAATTTAACGAATCCTGTTGTATATATAAATTGTCAATAAAACATATATCAGTAACAGAAGCACACTCTAAAGAATAGAGCAATAAGTATTTAAACAAAAGGTTAAATTCTGGTCATAGAGTGACCAATGGTTTCATATCTATGAAAGCTGCAGCCTTGTGAACTGCTCATCATACTGTTTTTATATATGTGTGTGTGTATATATATATATATATATGTGTGTGTGTATATAATATCTGGCAGTGTTGGCTATAGCCTAGTCACCCGTATTACGAACCAGGTGATACACGAAGGAGTCATACCCTATGACTGGTGTAGCAGCATCATAGTCAACTGCTACAAAGGTAAAGGGGACGCTTTAGATACAAATAATTACAGAGGCATCAAGCTGTTAGATCAGGTTATGAAAGTTACAGAGAGGGTCATAGCCCAACTAATTAGGGAGCGAATCAATTTAGATGAGATGCAGTTTGGGTTCGTGCCAGGTAAAAGCACTACTGATGCCTTATTTCTAGTGAGACAGTTGCAAGAGAAATACCTAGCCAAGGATAAACCTCTGTACCTGGCTTTCATTGACATGGAGAAAGCCTTTGACAGGGTCCCCCGATCCCTTATCTGGTGGTCAATGAGGAAACTTGGGATAGAAGAAATGGCTAGTGAGAGCTGTGCGAGCCATGTACAGAGATGCGGCCAGTAAGGTGAGGGTTGGAAATGAGTACAGCAATGAATTCCGGGTAGAGGTAGGGGTCCACCAAGGTTCCGTCCTCAGCCCCCTATTATTTACCATAGTCCTCCAGGCAATCACAGAGGAGTTCAAGACAGGTTGCCCCTGGGAGCTCCTCTATGCTGATGACCTTGCCCTAATTGCGGAGTCACTATCAGAACTAGAGGAGAAGTTTCAGGTGTGGAAGCAAGGTCTAGAATTGAAGGGCCTTAGAGTCAACCTAGCTAAAACCAAAATCCTAATAAGTAGGAAGGTAGATAAAACACAAACCCCTTCAGGTAGATGGCCCTGCTCAGTATGTAGAAAAGGAGTAGGTAGTAACTCTATAAGATGTACCCGGTGCAAGCTATGGACACATAAGAGGTGCAGCAACATCAAAGGCAGGTTAACTAGCAAGTTAGTTTTTGTTTGTGGCAGATGTTCAGGTGCAATAAAGACTGCAAACAAACAGGAAACAACTTCTATCTCATTCCAGGGTGAAAAACTAGAGGTAGTAGATAGCTTCCGCTATCTGGGCGACCAAGTTAGTAGTGGGGGTGGGTGCGCTGAAAGTGTAGCTGCTAGAATAAGAATAGCCTGGGCAAAGTTTAGAGAGCTCTTACCCCTGCTGGCGACAAAGGGACTCTCACTCAGAGTAAAAGGCAGACTGTATGACGCATGCGTACGAACAACCATGCTACATGGCAGTGAAACATGGGCTGTAACTGCTGAGGACATACGTAAGCTCGCAAGGAATGAAGCCAGTATGCTCCGTTGGATATGTAATGTCAATGTGAATACCCGTCAGAGTGTAAGTATCTTGAGAGAAAAGCTGAACATTAGAAGCATCAGTTGTGGCGTGCAAGAGAGACGATTGCGCTGGTATGGACATGTGGTGAGAATGGAGGAGGATAGCTGCGTGAAAAAGTGCCACACCCTAACAGTTGAGGGAACCCGTGGAAGAGGTAGGCCCAGGAAGACCTGGGCTGAGGTGGTGAGGCAAGACCTTCGTACATTGGGCCTCACCGAGGCGATGACTACGGACCGAGACCTTTGGAAATGGGCTGTGCGTGAGAAGACCCGGCAAGCCAAGTAAGATCGTTGCCAGTGCCCCTGGACTGGTTCTTGTGCGGGTGGCACATGAGATGCACCATTTTGAGCGTGGCCGTTGCCAGTACCGCCTGACTGGCTCCTGTAGGATTTTCGAGCGAGATCGTTGCCAGTGCCCCTGGACTGGCTTGTGCGGGTGGCACATAAAAGACACCATTTCGAGCGTGGCCGTTTTCGTGCGGGTGACACGTAAAAGCACCCACTACACTCTCTGAGTGGTTGGCGTTAGGAAGGGCATCCAGCTGTAGAAACTCTGCCAAATCAGACTGGAGCCTGGTGTTGCCATCCGGTTTCACCAGTCCTCAGTCAAATCGTCCAACCCATGCTAGCATGGAAAGCGGACGTTAAACGATGATGATGATATATATATATATATATATATACAGTGATACCTGACAGTACGAGTTTAATTTATTCCATGACCAAGCTCGTTTTACGATTTACTAGTTTTGCAAATCAGTTTTCCCCATTGCAATTAACTGAAATATAATTAATCTGTTCCAGCTCCCAAAAATCACCCAAAAGTAATTTTTTATGGGTTTTTGAAACAGAAAAGGTGTAATTACAAGTAAAATGACAATTACAAAAAAGGGAATGCAAAAGAAATATGTAAACTGATTTTATTAACTGAATCACCTTAAAGATGGGATGATTTGTGCATGAGGAAGACGATAGAGCAGGGAAGAGGAGAATTACTGTCCTCCAAGGACAAGAATGTAAATGGTGGTGGTGGTGGTAATCGTGATTAGCCAAGTGACTTGGATAGAGAAAAGGTCGAGGAGGTCAATCCAGCCCCTGGCAACACTTTTATGGAGGCAACACTTATGGGTCTACAGTATAAGTTTGTATAGGCTTGGAGGTTCATAAGTGGGGAGGGAGACACACAAATTCAAGGACTGCCCCAGATGCAAAATTATTTTTTCCCACCCAGTTATGAACTCATTTGCATAGAGCCAATCAGAGCTCAACTATCAAACTAGTGCCCATCTAATCACGAAAATACTCTGGTTGAGTTCAGTGGAAAATGTGCATTATAGCAAAATTTAACTGTTCGAAATGGGTTAATAGGGGTGACAAATGTGAAATTTAGTGTATAAACTGAATGGAGAAGCTGCTCACCAATGATACCATAAGTGTTGCCAATTTGCGTAATTTACTAGAAAATGTAAATGAGTGTAGTTTCCTAATTTTTTGACTGATTTTGTACATTCCTAACTTAAAATGTTGGTATTGATCTGGAAATATCATAATCAATATGAGGCTGTGTTGTACTGTGCCCTCCTTGCATATATCAATGGGTACATGCAGTACCACTAATCTTAGTCTGAGCATAGGCACCTAATGTTAGCTCCATATAGAGATGATGCTCAATTGATCTATGAGGATAGTGGAGGGAAGGGAATGTGGTGCTTATGTGAGACTTGCTATGCTGTACTCATAGAGAGGCATACACCGTTCTATGCCTGAGTGGCTGTACTGTAGCAGTACACAGTATGTGGATTTTCAAGGTGAGCTCTGATTGGCTGTATGCAAGTGAGTTCATTACTGGGGTCCAAAACTCTCGTGGGAAAAAAATTTCGCACCCCAGATAGCATGTATATGCTCCTAAATTAGTCGCCCACTCGCTACTACCACTAGGTCCACTATGAGCGAGACAGTCATCAGGAGTATATAAAACTATTTAAGAGGGCAGGACATGATCTGAGAGAGATTTGGGTGCTTTTTTTAATAGATTACACTGGTCAACAAAAAAAATTTTTTGAAATGGTGTCGAGACAACAAATATCTTTTTTAGCTAATTTGAGGGTGCTGAATCTGAAAATGACCTTACTTTTTCTTGGTTCACTACTGATTTTGCTGTACAGAAATGCTTCATGGGGGGGGGGGGGCATTTTTTTCATTTGTTTTCTGTATATTTGATATTGATCAATGGCAATATTTCTCAAAGTAAAATCATAGAAACCTCTCAATTTGTTTTTAAACCAACAAATATTGGTCTGCTTATTGAGAAATACTATTTTTGCAATATCAATCAGACCCTAAGTCTTTAAAAATAACATGATTCAATATACCAAGACCAATAAGTATTTTCATCAAATCATTAAATAAACTAACAGCAGAAATAAAACCTTCGTAAACATAAGAACTATGGTAAACATTTTCTCTTTCTTGATTGTCTGTCATGTTCAATGTTATTTAAGTCCCTTTTGATACTCCAGCAGTAGTCAGCCATCATTTGTTTGTCCCACCGTCCCTGGTAGCACTCTTCCATTGTTTTGATATCCTGATGGAATCATTCTCCTTGCTCATCACTCACATCACTGCAATTATCCAGAAATTTATCTAGATAGCTATGTAAAAAAAACGAACCTTAATACTCATATCAGCGCCTATGTCCTGTAGACTTTTCAACAGTTTTCCACTTACTCCTTGTAGTTTTCGGACGGCGATAGCCTAAGAGCTTTTCACCACGTCAACAAACAATGTCCAAGCGTGTAATTCCAAGTCATTTATTGAATTAACAAATTCATCATCCTTAATGAGTTTCCTGACATCAAGACCATCAAACACTCCTGCTCTGAGTTTTTGGTGTTAAGTCCTGGAAACGATTTACATATATACTCAAAACAATTACTTTCTTTGTCAAGTGATTTTACATACTGTTTCATTAATCCCAATTTGATATGCAAGGGAGGAAAGATGATTTTTTCTTTCGGAACCAGTGCTCTACTAATAACGTCCTTTTCACTGACCTTCAACTCTCGAGGTGGCCAATCTTTCCTTTTCCAGTGCTCCTCTTTTGCTCTACTGTTCCACATACACAAAAAACATGGGAATTTTGTGCAGCCACTTTGTTGACCAAGCAGGAAATTTACCATTTTCAAATCGACACATAACACCCATTTATGTTTGGTGTTGTCAATCTGTTCCATAACCTGTCTGATGGCACCATGTTTTCCTTTAAGTGTTGTTGAATGACCTATAGGTATTGGTGCATATATGTTGGTATTATGGAGCAAAACACATTTCAAACTACATTTTGAACAATCAATGAACAATTTTCATTCATCAGAATCATATCTGTGGATGCCTAGTCGAAGAAGAATGCTCTCAACGTCATTGCAATGAACCAGATCTGTGTTCTCATTAAAGAATAGTATAAATTCAGCATCCCTATTTCGATAGAATGATACCTTTGTACCTTTTGTGAACAGGGATTTTATATTGAGCCTAGAGGCCAAAAGTTCTGCTGATTCTTTGCTTAGATTTAAGTCTTGAACCAAATCACTCAGCTCATTTTAGTTAAACAGCTCTGGCACGGTTTTGGGAACATAGTCAGAATCGTTTTTGTTGTCTCTCATTTACATCAGTATCAGACTCGTCACATTCAACAAGTTTCAACAAATTTTCATAATAAACTGGGATTGGCAAATCATCTGAATGCGGCACTGGTAGAATAGCGGAATGAAGACTGGGATAGTTGATAGATCTGCATTTTATTTGGTTCATTCTCGCAACACTGATTGAGCAGAAGTAACATCTGTCAGAGTGGTTCTTTGGCTCACGCCAGATCATAGGAATAGTGAATCACAGCGATTTTCTGGTACCTAAGTCCACTGTCTCATGTGTTCCAAACATGTCTTGCAAACAATGTGAGGGGCCCATGATTTGTCCTGATCACCAAGCTCGACGTGAAAGTCAGCATGATAGGCTTTCTTGTAAAAGTCAAATACTGGTCTTCTGTTGGCTTTTGGTGTAAACTCACCGCATGTATAGCAAAATAAGTTGGGATCATTTTTGCATCCTCTCGTTGAAGCCATGTCATTTGATATCAACCTCTATTATCAGAAAAGAACATGAGTTGGTTGAGTATTTACATTACACTTTACATGTTCACATTTAGGTAATTTGATCTTTCCTAATGTCCTACAGAAAGACTCATAAAACTGTCAATAACAAAAGACAGAAAGAGTCGTTACACTGATTCTACTTCGTATCTTCGTAATCCCACGTGGAGGACAGATTTTATGGTGAATCCATTTTCATGATGTTCATCATGTACAATAGAATAGATACATTGAATTGGGATGTCTTTAGTTGGAGTTTTTTTACATCTGTGAAAGCTCTTAATGTGCTTGGTTTCCTTCCGTATTGAAGGGATAAAAGTGATGGGATAAATTTATGAATATCAAACAGATTTTAGGGTTTCATTTTTGTGATGTCACCTTAATTATCAGGTTTACTAAAGTGTATTACTGATAAAGTTTATCAGTTAATTTGAATTTTAGCAATAAATTGGGAAAATTCAGTACTTCTATTTTAAAAGTTTTGACTCAAAAACACTTTTTTCTTATAAAAATAGTTTATTTCAGGTGGCTGACATAAATTGCTCGGCCTACCTGAAAATTCATGGGTTCCTCCTACCTTTTTTAACTAAATTTTGCGATCAGCCAAGATCGTAAATTGATCTTTTTTCTAAAAAATGAGCAATTTCAGTACAGCAAAAACGTAGCTAACCATGAAAAGCTAAGGTCATTTTCGGAATCAGTACCACGAAATTAACTAAAAAAACGTGTTTTGTTTCTTGGCACCAAAAATCGCGTTGACTAGTGTTATCTAACAACGTAAGAGATTCCATCCTTTACGCAATTTCAAGAGATAAGTTGTTATGGGTGTAAGGGACATAACTCCAATCACCTCAAGGGAAATAATCTGCTTATCAGCGTCATGGCAGAGTGTGTCGGATGTTTATTTGCTGTTTAGGTAAATATATCGAAAAATTCCTTGCAGAATTAATTCTTTAACAATTTCTGTCTTCTGTTGTCAAGGTGTCTGTTTACCCGTTAAATATATTGATAAATATGTATAAAAAGAAGGAAGACAAACGTGATTATTATATAACTTCTCGATTTTACTTTTGGAAGGTCAAACATGTGCCGAAGGATTTAAAGTTTCGAAGATAATTCATTCTTAAAAAGTTCCCTGTTTCTATTTCTCGGCAGAATGTTTTTTTCATAACTACAGGCATTTTCGTAACGGAGTGTACTGTAAGATAAAGTGATAAATTATAATTATACTAATTAAATGTGTAATTTTGTTTTTGTATTCGCGGAAATGAGGTAGATAGCTTTTCGAAGCCTGCGAAAGTAGCCTTAGATATGCTATGTCTTAATGAAAAGGTGGGATGGTCATGGTTGGAACGTATGTATGTGAGTGTGTGTTCTTGCACGCGTGCATCATATTTATATTTATACATATATACGCGCACATGCACACGCACACAAACTTATGTTAATTTGTTGGGACTATTAGATGAGAGGTAACTTCTGGTAAATGCAGCAAGCCTAACCGAAACTACTGTTATGCTACGAACCCCTTGGGAAAAACTTTCAAAATTTTCTCCCCTTAATTAATCTGGCTTCCTACCTGCCTAAGAAACAATACAATTAGTATTTATTTTTGTCATTTAGTTATGGAGACAAGAACAGCACCCTTGATCCGTCTTTATTTTTCAAGGTCTTCGAGACTGGTAGAAGTAAAGAAGGAAATAAGTGATTCTCAAACTAGAGATATGGTCCAAATATATGTAATAGGACCCGCTAAACAACCAAGGACCTGATGGTGGTGTAGTGACGCTACACTGGCATAAAACCGGGTGAGGGATTAAATCTACCACCCAAGGACTCAGAGTACAAAAGGCCAGAACAACTACTACAAAGTATCGTGATTGACACTAACAGTTCTATCAGTGCACTGCCCTGGACTGGTTCCTCATTTTATTGACCTCTAAAAAGATAAAAACCAAAGTTAATCCCAGCTGGATCTGAACTCACCAGAACAAATACCTCAAAATATTTCGTCCTACATTCAGATGATTCTGCTAATTTGCTGCCTAAAGTACTTAGTACAGTGACATGGCACTGTATCATTGACCTGGAAGACATACAGACCAAAACAGCTTCAAATCACACTTATAAATCTTTCTCTTGTCGTATATCTTTCCTCTCTTTATTTTCTGAGTTAAAACCCAAAGAGGTTGACTTTGCCTTTTATCTTTTTGGGAATCAATAAAATACAAAAAAAGCCAATCAAGTATTGGGGTCCATAATCTAATCCTGTCATGTGTGTGTGTGTGTCTATTCCCTTGCTTTGACATTGCATGAAAGCTGCAAGCAAGTGCCACTGGAGACCTGTTTGGTCAAGAGTTTGAAGCCAATGAAGACACTCCTTTTTCAGCCTGGTGACAGAGGAGGAAACATGGGCATATTTTTATGATGTGGAAATCAAGGCCCAGTCTATGGGATGATGTCTACTCCAAAGCTCAAGAAGTACAAGAGCCATAAATTGACACAGGAAGTCATGGTGACAATTTTGGGGGATAACAAGGGTGTCGTTCTCTTTGATTTTCTGGAATGTGACTGTATTGTGAACACTCAAAAAGCCTTAGTGATGCCATCAAAAGAAAGAGACCAAACAAGAACCTGAAAACAATCCATATTCATCATAACAATGCATGACCTCACACATCCTTGACAACAATTTAGACAGTCAGCAAAATGCTCAGATCTGGTGTCCTCTGACTTCCACCTTCTTTGGAGACAATGATTTGATAACTCAAGAATGGTGAAATTGTCACTATACCTTGAGCAGTTCAACTCAGTCTTTCGTGTTTTTGAATTTTTCCCCACTGTTTCTTTTAATGTTCTTCCATTAATTCTGTTATTTTGTTTTTCTTGTCTTCTTCCAGGTATTACACAATGAAATGTGCTGCACTGAAATATAATCTTCATCTCAACCCCAAATATGATTCCCACACTGACTCTCAGACATCACATTCAGTGTATACACCAGTTAAAAACTGTTTATAAATGGACAACTTCTCTCCAACTCTATCATGTTTACACCAGAACTACAGCAAAAAGGTTGCCATTTTCATGTTCACCTCAGTTCCTTACCAGTGTCTGTTATAATGGACAATACAAGCAGGTGGTAGTACCAGGTGAGGGGCCATCTTCTGTACAGATATTGGAAGAAACTAGGTCTCTTATTCAAGACAATAATTTTGATGCTTTGCATGAAACTCTTAAAGTCCTACCGAAGCAGATTTATTCTGAACTTCACACAGTTCCCTGGCTTCACTACCATAATCAACCAATTGCTATGATGCAACTGCTTCTCAACAATAAATCTGACCTTTATTTAGGTCCTATTAGGAAAGATCCTGCTTTTATAAACATCCTTCAATTTATTGACCAGAACCTCGAACAGATTCCAGATCAACATATTCCAGGTAAGGAGTTCCTTCATCTATTTTTGCCCTGACTCACAGATTGGATGACCTCCTGCCTAATATGCCAAGCTTTCTTCTCATGTCCAAATGACATTCACAAACCAAGTAACAAGTCGTTTTTATTTTAACAAGATGTCTTTATAACCCAAGATATTTATATAGTTGTATATAGGTGACACATAAAAGGCGCCCACTACACTCTGTGGCGTGGTTGGCATTAGGAAAGACATCTAGCTGTAGAAACAAAGCCAAATGAGATTGGAGCTTGGTGCAGCTGTCATGCTTACCAGTTCCAGTCAAACCATCCAACCCATGCTAGCATGGAAAATGGACGCTAAATGAGGATGAAGATGTACTTACTTCTGGTTAGTCTTCATCATCCCAAGATATACGGTTTGTATTAATCTCTGCTGTCATGAGAAATAGATCTCCTCTTGGTTAAGATACCACTCTATCATGATTAACTTTCCCTGATGTAGCACAGAGCTAAACTGAAGCACTGTAGGTTTAAGCATGCTGTTTAAATACATCTGCAGTATATTTGAGCTCAAGAGCTGTCAGCTTGTAGTCTAGTACTGTATTCATTGGACTGTTTTACTTTAGCTCATTGAAAGTGGAAAACTGGGAACTTTCAACAGATCGGTTGAGTGATATATATCTACAGAACTAAGATTGAACTCCTTACAAGTTCTGTGACTTTTGTAGGAAGGAGGGAGACACATTTTAAGGCAAGAGATCATTCATTAATTACAACTAATGAATACTAACTCATCAACTGTTTTTTTTTTAATTGCAATTAATTATAGTTATGATATTGTAATATGGTGGAGGAGGAAGAAGAGGTAGGTGGTGTCATGGCTTTTGCAGGCTGTCCAGTTTGGTGAAGTTGTTTAATCCCAGGTCAGTCCCAGTTGAGCAGATTTATGATAAAAAGTGTTCGACTTATGACCATTCCATCTTTGAGTCAAGCATAACAAATCCAAAACAACATTATTCAGTGCATCATTCCTTTTTATTTAAAGAAAGCTGGTTATAATTTTGAGAGAGATTTAGTTGCTAATTCTAGCAGATCAATCAACTGTATAGATGTTATTTTGTTAACTTGGGACTAGTGAACTTCTGTAGAAGATGGGAAGGGGTTGGGATAGTGTAGAGTTTAGGACTCAGATACAGTGAGGGAAGAGTAGTAGGTAGAGTGAGCTTTAATGGAGATGATGCACAGCTGACAGAGGAAAGATCATTGTAGATGTAACTGAAAGGAAAACATTATTAGGTCGAAAGAAAGTTTGAATGGGGCTTTTTTTCTGGATACAATGTAAATAAGATGGGAGTAGTTTTGCCATCTGAGATATGTGATTTGAATTATGATGTAAGTCACACTGTATAACCATAACAGGACTTTGAGGTAGACCACAGGATAATGCTCGGCCACATATGGCGAGGCTGACATTCCAAAGGCTGGAGCAGTTTGAATGGGAAACGATGCCCCACCCACCATATTCGCTGGACATTGCCACATCTGATTATCATTTATTCCGCAGTCTTCAAAATCATTTGGACGGAAAAAATATGAATTCTGTAGATGAGGTCAGAACAGTACTGGAGGAATATTTTTTGTCACAGACAATTGAATTTTGGAAGAAGGGCCTTGCAAGTCTATCTGATAGATGAAAGAACATTGTAGAAAATGAAGAAGAGTATATTTTTAGATTAAAAAAGAACTTTATTTAAATTTTTTTAAATAAAAGGAGTATAAAAAAACACATTATTTATGAGATGATTCAATAAATATATATATATATATATATATATATATATATATATATAAATGCACATATATATATGTATACACACACACACACACACACACACACACACACACATATATATATATATATATATATATGTGCACACATATATGCATTTATATCTGTTATCTTTTGTTTCAGTCATTTGATTGCAGCCATGCTGGGATGCCACCTTAAACAGTTTTAGTCGAGCAAATCAAACCCCAGGAGTTATTTTTTAAGCCTAGTACTTATTTTATCAATCCCTTTTGCCAAACTGCTAATATTATGGGGACATAAACACACCAACACCAGTTGTCAAAGCAGTGATTGGAGGGTTTGTGCCAGGTAAAAGCACTACTGATGCCATATTTCTAGTAAGACAGCTGCAGGAGAAATACCTAGCCAAGGATAAACCTCTGTACCTGGCTTTCGTTGACATGGAGAAAGCCTTTGACAGGGTCCCCCGATCCCTTATCTGGTAGTCAATGAGGAAACTTGGGATAGAAGAATGGTTAGTGAGAGCTGTGCGAGCCATGTACAGAGATGCTGCCAGTAAGGTGAGGGTTGGAAATGAGTACAGTAATGAATTCCAGGTAGAAGTAGGGGTCCACCAAGGTTCAGTCCTCAGCCCCCTCCTATTTATCATAGTCCTCCAGGCGATCACAGAGGAATTCAAGACAGGTTGCCCCTGGGAGCTCCTCTATGCTGATGACCTTGCACTAATTGCGGAGTCACTTTCAGAACTAGAGGAGAAGTTACAGGTGTGGAAGCAAGGACTAGAATCAAAGGGCCTTAGAGTCAACCTAGCTAAAACCAAAATCCTAATAAGTAGGAAGGTAGATAAAACACAAACCCCTTCAGGTAGATGGCTCTGCTCAGTATGTAGAAAAGGAGTAGGTAGTAACTCTATAAGATGTACCCGGTGCAAGCTATGGACACATAAGCGGTACAGCAATATCAAAGGCAGGTTAACTAGGAAGTTAGTTTTTGTATGTAGCAGATGTTCAGGTGCAATAAACACTGTAAACAAACAGGAAACAACTTCTATCTCATTCCAGGGTGAAAAACTAGAGGTAGTCGATAGCTTCCGCTATCTGGGTGACCAAGTTAGTAGTGGGGGTGGGTGCGCTGAAAGTGTAGCTGCTAGAATAAGAATAGCCTGGGTAAAGTTTAGAGAGCTCTTACCTCTGCTAGTGACAAAGGGACTCTCACTCAGAGTAAAAGGCAGACTGTATGACGCATGTGTACGAACAGCCATGCTACATGGCAGTGAAACATGGGCTGTAACTGCTGAGGACATGCGTAAGCTCGCAAGGAATGAAGCCAGTATACTCCGTTGGATATGTAATGTCAGTGTGCATACCCGTCAGAGTGTAAGTATCTTGAGAAAAAAGCTGAACATAAGAAGCATCAGTTGTAGTGTGCAAGAGAGACAATTGCGCTGGTATGGACATGTGGTGAGAATGGATGAGGATAGCTGCGTGAAAAAGTGCCACACTCTAACAGTTGAGGGAACCCGTGGAAGAGGTAGGCCCAGGAAGACCTGGGCTGAGGTGGTGAGGCAAGACCTTCAAACATTGGGCCTCACCGAAGCGATGACTACTGACCGAGACCTTTGGAAATGTGCTGTGCGTGAGAAGACCCGGCAAGCCAAGTGAGATCGTTGCCAGTGCCCCTGGACTGGCTCTTGTGCGGGTGGCACATAAGATGCACAATTTTGAGCGCGACCGTTGCCAGTACCGCCTGACTGGCCTTCGTAGGATTTTCGAGCATGATCGTTGCCAGTGCCCCTGGACTGGCTCTTGTGCGGGTGGCACATAAAAGACACCATTTTGAGCGTGGCCGTGGCCGTTGCCAGTGCCGCCTAACTGGCCTTCGTGCGGGTGACACATAAAAGCATCCACTACACTCTCTGAGTGGTTGGCGTTAGGAAGGGCATCCAGCTGTAGAAACTCTGCCAAATTAGATTGGAGCCTGGTGTTGCCATCCGGTTTCACCAGTCCTCAGTCAAATCGTCCAACCCATGCTACCATGGAAAGCAGACATTAAACGATGATGATGATATATATATATATATATATATATATATATATACGGGTTTCTTTCAGTTTGCATCTACCAAATCCACTCACAAGGCTTTGGTCGGCCCAAGGCTATAGTAGACCACACTTGCCCAAAGTGCCAGGCAGTGAGACTGAACCCAGAACTATATGGTTGGGAAGCCAGTGTGATTGTATGTATGTTTGTGTCTCCCTGTATTGACATTGCATGATTGTTGTAAATGAATGTCATTCATTTCCAATATTCTGTGAAAACATGTCTGGCCATGGGGAAATATTACCCTGCTTGGAAGCAAGTATGGGTTGGCAACAAGAAGGGCATCCAGCCATGGAGACTATATTTCAATATATTCCGTCCAATCAATGCAAGTATGGAAAACTGCATGTTAAAATAGTGATTATGATTAAGAGTCCTGTGATGAAGGCTGGGAAGTATAATACATCTACATATGGATCTCTTGCCCAATATATACTGGTTGAGTTCACATAAGCTTGCCCTGCCCTTTGATACCCTCTCATTTCTCTGTCAGTCATCTGTATATCACTCATCCCTATTACACATCTCTGACACTCAACACTTTCTCTTACTAACTGTGCTATGCTACTCCTGTAAAAAGCCCCTCCACCACAAACCTAGATGCAATACAGTTGGTTATTACCCTTTCTGTACTACCAGTCATTATTCCCTCTCTTCAGGCCACTCATTATTGACATCCATAACTCTACCTTCTCTTCTCCCACCCTTCACTTCAATAATACTGTTGTTCCCTTCAATCAACCAGCCATCCTGATTTCCTTCTCTCATCACTCTGCTATTTACCCTCTTCGTCATGCTGTCTTGGGAGAACTGACACAGCATAAAGTAATAATGACTTTTACAGGGTTGAAGACAACCTCATACTGCTGTTGACATGATAAACTATGCCCAGCACCTCAGCAAATGGTTTTCAGAGATGTATGTAGATAGTGCAAGGTTGAGAGGACTCTTTAGTCTTGTTGAGGTATGACATCTTTAGTAGTGTTGGTATCACAATAAAATGCATCCAGGCACTCTTGTAAAATGGTTGATGTTTGGAAGGACATCCAGCCATAGAAACCAAGCCAAAAAGGAAACATATGAGAGACACATATTCCTCTGATCTCTCTTGAAGGACAGTAACTTCAATGAAGTACTGACTTGGACTATAATGACTCATCTCACCCATATCAGCATGGAAAAATAGATGCAAAAAGTAGAAGAGGAAGATGGGAGTCCTTTCAATATGTGCTCACCACTTATAAAATGTAAATAAAACAACTTTGTTAGTTGACAACTTATGAAACATGAAATATACCTAAACAGGAAATATACCTATAGTTGATATAGATTACAACAGGATTGCTTAATATTGTTATTGTTAGCTTACCAGACAAGGTGCTTAATGGCATTTCCTCTAGCTCTTTACATTCTGAGTTCTAATGCTACCAAGGTCAGCCTTGTTTGCCATGCTTTTGGGGTTAAAATAAGTACCAGTTGAGTTCTGGGGTCAATGTAATCAACTTCCCTATCCCCTCAAAATTGCTGGCCTTGTAACAAAATTAGGGGAAAAAAATTAATAATATTGTTTATTTAATCGTTTTTAAAACATTTTTATTTTTTATTTTTCCAGGTTATTTCCATAGTTTTCTTTTCCTCGGCACTGACTGCACTTCACCCATCATACATAAACTTTTGTATCGTTTGCAAAATTCAAAAGAAAATTTGAATCTAAATGATACTGCTCTTATTTGTGAAGCCCTTCGAATATTTCCCCGTGGGGACTTCAAAGTATGGAGTCGGGTTTTGAAGTGTCTTGACATCATATTGAAAGAGACTGATATCTCTTCTCCTGATTTCGATGTTTATGACCTCAGTCGAACTGTCACCAATATCCGACACATATCTACATCTGAAAAATTGAACACTGTTTTGAATCTTACCCACCAAGTAGTCCTCAACAATGGTGAAAACTTAAATATCCTCCAGCTTGGCGCTTGTCTCAGGATGTACAGACACCTCTCGTTTCTAGCGTCACCTTATTATAGGGAGGGGAACAAAGAGAATGCCAGTCATATTGTTGACTTATTAATACCAAAGTTGCCTATGTTAACCTGTGCAAACTTTGCTGATGTTTGTCATGTGATGAAAGTGATGGGCATCTACGATGAGTCAACCAGCAGGAAGTTCCAGAAGCAAGCACTCAAGATTCTTCATTCAGAGACCCTTAAAATTAGTGAACTCGTCAACTTATGTTATGCTTTCAATTACATGTTAATGCATAACGACCGTTATAAAGTCGAATCTGCACTGTATAAAGACCTTAGTGATGCTGATGTCTTGTTGCTAAGCAACATAGCAGACATCTTAATAGATATAAAATGCAACAACAGTGATCTAATTATATATTATTTTGAAATGATTAAACAACACATTGATAATCTTAAAAATTATGTGACAAGATTCTTCAAAGTATTTAGATTTGTGAACAGGTAAGTTTTATTTCATACTGACTTACTGACAACCTGAGTTGAAATGTCTATATTTAGAGACTGACTTATTACTATTGTGTATTTATTTGTAAGAGTCGTTTCGCGAGTCTGAGCATTGACTTTTTGTAGAACTTTAAAATACTGAATTGTCGCAAATTGAATAATAAATGGGGCAATTTGATTGGTTAAAATTAGTATATAAAAAAAAAACTACACAGGTAGTCCAGATTTTGATTTTGCTTCACCCAATCAGCAGTTATGTCAGAATTATCATGTACTTGCAAAAAAGGTAGATGTATTAGTTGTCGAGGATGTTACAGATATGGATGTACATGTCATGGAGATAATAAACGCAACGAAAATGTAAACACATGTGCCACAAAGAGAATACGACTTATATTAAAATTGAATGTAGAAGACTAGAATTATTAACCTGTGCAACCCAGCTCAAAAATGGATTTAAGTCTTTTGTTACCAACCCACCTGAGACTGTCCCCATTTCTATGATACAAACTTCTTGTTTTAAAGCAATCTAAATTCAAATTCCTATCAAGATTTCATGTTAATTTATGTTACAAACACCAGATTAATAATGGCAAAGTTATTTTACTAAATTTTCTGTCATTTTCATAATTAACTGGAACAATAACTGTGTGTTTTATCAGAAATATAGTTATGAAAGGTATAAAAATAAATAACCAACAGACCAAGAGAAGCTTTTAGGATTTTACTTTTCTTTGTTCCCAATATTTTATATTAAATCTATGTCTTTCTTTCACCTGTCTCAATGTCTATTCTGAGTTTTATGTTTTTTGTGTTTACTTTTACAGGAATCAAATTAACCATCAAGATAGCTTTCTCTTCCGGGAGATACTCAACCTACTCAATTCCCAACAAGGACTCAGTGTTTGGACTATAAGTACTCTTTCTTCTTTTCTCCTTCCCCAATGTAAACCTGTCATCCCAGAATTATTAATGAACAAACTGCTCGCTATTATACCACAGAGTGGCATAAATGATATAGCACTAATCCTGTCAGGAATCAACAAGATGAAACGACCCTGGGTTCGCCAAATGTATCAACAGGTGCTGCAACTACAGACAGCTCTATATCAGAATGTAGAGGGCCGATTAGATGAGGTTCAGAACATTGATGTCCTCATTCAGATGGTACAAGTGTTATATGTGAAGAATGAGATAAAGGAAACAATGTTATTGGAAAATTTAATGAAGAGAATAACAGACTTCATGGATTCTTTCAATCCTAAACAGTTCCGTTACGTTTATAACCTCTTATTCCAGGTTAGTGTGATGTCTACTTTCTTCATTTATGGTTCTAGGTAATATACTGAAAATGGAATAAAATGGAATTGAGGTGCTATTGATGTTGTTGTTTAACCCTAGGTTTGAGCAGATCAAAAGTACTCCAATCATGACTATACCATCTGTTTGTAAACCAGAGAGTATATTGTCTTTTCCATTCCATTTTTTTAAGACTGTACAGTACAATTTGAGGGACATTTTTCACTGCTATTTGTAATATAATGAGCAACCATGTATAAGTTCCCTTCCATTTAAGAGTGTTGCTGGGAAAAGTGTATATTTGGAGCTTTGGGCTGGAATGTCTTGCAAACAAGACATATTCCAACCCAAAGCTCCGTGCAGGATTTTAGTCCCGTCTATTTGTTGTGTGCATTTTAGTCACCTCTGTTTGTTCTTTGTAGTTGGGAAGATGTAGCGGTGCTTATTCTTGCTTTCTTTGCATTAAATGGTTTGGGGGAAAACAACTAGAGCAACAAGGCATCAGATAGTCGCCTTGCCAGTGAAAAATTTTAGGTCCAATATGGTTTGCACAGCACCTCACAGACCTTCTCCACTCTACTGACACGATCCAAAGATGAGCCAGGGTAAGATATTCAGTGCTAATATGGGGTGAAAGCACAGGAATGTAGGAGCACCATGATCTCAATCACAAGCAAAAGATGCTCAAAATGTTCAATGCCATTCCTTGTTTATCCAGTTTTATATCAGAGTGACCTTCTCCTAGAGATATGCTTTTGCAAAAGCTAAGGGGTGCCTCATTCCCAGAGATCTTCCAGCACGCTAGACACCAAGCCAGAGTTTCTGAAGACCTGTGATATTGCTAGATAGTAGTTGAACCAACACTAGGTTCATCCATCCTTTTGACAGGTCTTGTTTTTAGTCTACTGGGTTTCTAGTAACTCTCCCCACCAGGGAAGCTGAACAGTAATGTTGGTTTAGTCGCCGACAACCTGACCATGCAACGGGTTATACTGGATTCCATGTTACCTGTAGCACTCATGAAAGTCCTTACAAGTGACCTGATACACACGCACACACACACACACACACACACACACACGCACATATATATATATATATATATATATATATATATATATATATATTCAAAATGTATAGTATTAAATATCAATCGCAGCTGATCTTACCAATCAGTTTCCCATAAAGAATACAATGAAGTGTTAGGTAACAAACTGATTATATAACTTTACACTCATCAGAGTTAGCTGATATTGGAGGAAATATGGCGACTGCTCTCTGTTGTCAGAGGTACATTAGCACAACCGGTTAGCGGCTGCTGTGAAAAAGGGCCAGAGGATTAGTTTAGGAGTTATGTCCCTTGGTTGAGTATACTATGAAGTCAGCCAGAGTTATCTTGAAGTGGGGAAAGTGTGTATTATTAATGTGGGGATGGGGTGTGTGGTATGTGTAGCGGTGTCATATGTATAATTTCTTCTGGGGGTGTAGGTATATATAGCTGTGTTTGTTGGTCTGTTTTCTTCCTGTAAAGGATAAAGTCATGGGGGAGAGGTTTATGTTAGCATTTGGGGGTCTGTGTATATGTGGAAGTACAATTTGTGTGAAGGGGTATGTATTGGGGTGTGGGAGATAGTTTATTTTGTAAGGTATCTGCTTTATAGGTGTGTACATGGGTGCCTTGGTGTGTGCTTTGGTCAAACTCTTTTTGCCAGGCTCAAGGGCATTGGTGGAAGGTCAAGGGGACCTGTGGTTGCAGTCATGGCAGAATGCACAGGTATAGAATGTACTTCCTTTCATGTGGGCAAGGATTAAACACCTCACTCCTGCTATTCAGGTAACCATCCGGGTGTTGGGTACCTTTTAAAATTGCTCTCTTCTCAGCCAGGCATAATCTGCACTTCTTGCAGCTATTGAAGTATGGTTTGCATCTTTCTAGGATCTTCCACTTTATACTGCACTCCGTGGCGCTTTCTTTCGAAGTCCAAGCATGGCTAGGGTTGTGGCATTACATCTCTCTAGGATGTTGAATGAGGACTTGTGGTTATTAAAGCAAGTTCTGAAGGGGCCTTCCATTGCCCCCACATACTTCCGCAAGCAAAGTTGTTCATTGGGTCCTGATGCTGTTACTTCTGCCTTGTAAACAACTGTTTCCATATTGCAGTGGCCATTTAGTGGACAAGTTGTGTTATCCCTGCATGAGCATCCTGCCTCAGCCTCGGGTCTGGACCTACCTCATAAAATCTTTTTTATACTAGGTGCACAGCTAAAGGATAACCTCAGGGTATGTCTATTAAATATTTTGTTCAATCTATTGGTATGGGGGAAGTGTTTATCAACTAAACTAAGGAAGGTCTTACCTACTCTGGTTTAACGTTTAAAGAGAATGGTGGTCACTGGCACCAGTGAAGTAGCCAAGTAGCTTGTGAGACAAAACCCCTTGATTGTGGTAGGCATGTGTAGAATTGAAAGAGATAGCTTATGTCAGTTGTTGAGTAGTTTAAAGTATGATAGAATGAGAGAAACAGGTATCTTTCTGTAGAGGAGACATGAAATTCATCACAATATATTTCAACAATGCAGAAATTTTATTTATCAAAGTAAGTACCATTACAATCAACACATTTTTGCCAACGAGTTACAAGTTTGTTTATTCTGATAACATAAAAATCTGGAGTTCTGGAGCTGATGAACACTTTGAAAACACTTTCAGCATCGGTTTGATTTTTTAACTCCTTCTCTCATAGGAAACCATCAAGAAACCAAAGTGGTAGTTGGTAGGAGAAAGGTCTGGGGAATAAGCTGGGTGGGGAGAACTTCCTAGCCAAATTCCCTCAACCTCTGGAGCGTCGTTAGTGAAATGTTTGGTTGAGCATTGTCATGAAGAATGATTGGCTCTCTTCTGTTGACCAGTCTGGGAAGGAGAAGTAGCAGTTTTTCATTCATTTTGGCAATTTCATGGCAATATGTTTCTGCAGTAATGGTTTTTCTGGATTTTAAGAAGTTATAGTGGATGAGTCCAGTAGTACACCACCAAGCAGTCACCATAACCTTTTTGAAGAGCTCGGGTTTAGGGAAGGTTTTCAGTTCTTCATTTTGGTCCAACCACTGCAAAGAACGTTTTTTATTATTGTTCAGAATCCACTTCTCATCACAAGTTACAATACAGTCAAGAAATGGATTAGTCTGTTTACAGAGAAGAAGCAACAAGCAAATTTCATATCTGCACATTCTCTGATTTTCATTCAAATTGTGTGGTACCCATTTGTCGAGTTTTTTTTATTTTCCAATCACATGCAAATAGTTGCGAGCAGTTTTCTGACTAACTTGAAGTTCTTTTGCCAGTTTTTGAGTGGTTTTACGTGGATCTTTCTCAATGACAGTCTTTAATTGACCATCATCGATGACAGATGGATGTCCACTATGCTCACAATCCTCAAGGCTCAGGGCTCCACTGAGAAATCGTTTAAACTATTTTGGAGCTGACCACTCACTGGTCATTTCCTCACCAAACGTTTCGTTGATATCACAAGCAATTTCAGCTGCTTTACGTCCTTTTTTGAAGTTGAATAGCAAAATTGCTCGAATATCATGCTTTGACAGTTCCATTTCAGGTGATTGTAACAACAGTGACAAAAAATATCAATGTTAATTTATTGATGCATTTCAGCAAGTCTATGTCTGTATTATCAAACAATTGCAAAAAAACGTTTTTAAAAAATTCAAAACTCTGCAAAAATCCGGTACAAATTCTTCATGGTTCAAAACATTGCTTAATTTTTACTCAACCTGATACATGGCTAACCCAACATGAAAAGAGGAGGATATGGTGGTGGGGAGGTGTCAGACAAATTTAATATCAAACATCAAGGTCAAAATTAGTGCAGGGAGGGGGAAGGTCAACAGCATACTCAAGTGTAAAAAAATAGAAAACATATATCAGATATTTAGGTATAAATATTGGAGGTCATATCATATTGGAGATGATATTGTATGGGAGTGTGGAGGTGCAATGGCCCAGTGGTTAGGACAGCGGACTCACAGTTGTAGGGTCGCAGTTCCGGTTCCCAGACCGGGTGTTGTGAGTGTTTATTGAACGAAAACACCTGAAGTTCCACGAGGCTCCGGCAGGGGATGGATGGTGGAGAACCCTGCTGTACTCTTTCACCACAATTTTCTCTTACTCTTTTTTCCTGTTTCTGTTATGCCTGTAATTCAAAGGGCCAGCCTTGTCACACTCTGTGTCACGCTGAATCTCCCCAAGAACTACGTTAAGGGGCACACGTGTCTGTGGAGTGCTCAGCCACTTGCACGTAAATTTCACGAGCATGCTGTTCCGTTGATCGGATCAACTGGAACCCCTCGTCGTCGTATTTTATGGAGTGTATGGGAGTAAATGTGGCAAGTAACTACACTCACTAAAGGGGTTAGCATTAGGAAGGGCATTCAGCTGTAGAAACCATGCCAAAATAGACAACTGGAGTTTGGTGCAACCCTCTGCCTTGCCAGCTCCAATCAAACCATCCAACCCATTCCAGCATGGCAAACAGACATTAACTAATGGTGATGATTTCTCTCATATAGGGATGATGCATTGTGTTCTTGAGCAAGAAACTTTATTTCACGTTGCTCCAGTCCACTCAGCTGGCAAAAATGAGTAGTACCTGCGTTTCAAAGGGCCAGCCTTGTCACACTCTGTGTCACGCTGAATCTCCCTGAGAACTACATTAAGGGTACACATGTCAGTGGAATACTCAGCCACTTGCACGTTAATTTCACAAGCAAGCTGTTCCGTTGATCATATCAGCTGGGACCCTCGTCGTCATAACCAATGGAGTGCTCCTTTATATAGGGATGAAAGGGTGGAGGGTAATTTTTGTAGGAAAATGTGAATAGTCAATTAATTTCACACTGATATATTATTACTGTTACCTATATGAAGCTGGACAGATCAAAAACTAAGTTGACTATGGCAATATTTAATTTTGGTGCTCTAATCATTATCATTTTAACATCTACTTCTACATGCTCACATGAGTCAGATGTAATTCATTGAGGCAGATTTTCAATGACCAGATGCTCTTCCTGCCACCAACCTTTACTTGTTTCAATCTATAAAAAATTACAAACAAACAGCATCACATGTATGACAGTGATGTTTATTTACAATTAACATCAGTGTCAAGATGAAGACACACCTACACATGGAAATGACAAGCTTCTATTCAGTTTCCGTCTACTAAATTCACTCAAGAATTTGGTTGGCCCAGGGCTGTAATAGAAGATACTGGCACAAAGTATCATGCCGTAGGACTGAACCCAAAACTACATGATTATGAAGTAAACTTTTTAACCACACAGCCATGTCTGTACCTGGCTTGCCTACATACACCCCCACCCCCCCACCCCCCAGATATATGTTTGTGTGTGAAGGCACATGGCCTAGTGGTTAGGCTGTTGCATCGTGATTGCTAGATTGTAGGTTCAATTACCTGACTGGGCGGCGTGTGTTCTTGAGCAAAGCACTTCATTGCTCCAGTCCCCCTTTGATCAGTGGGGATTGTTGGCCTGCTCACCAAGCCAGCTGGGTGGCACCATTTGAAGGCTAAAACAATGCAAAAGTTCATTGTTACCAGTGATGTATAACAACATCTGATAGC
The DNA here is from genome assembly GCF_046866305.1 of Octopus bimaculoides. Taxonomy (NCBI): domain Eukaryota; kingdom Metazoa; phylum Mollusca; class Cephalopoda; order Octopoda; family Octopodidae; genus Octopus; species Octopus bimaculoides. The sequence goes on from NC_142932.1 coordinate 86,060,807, forward strand.
CTGGTCGGTCATGTGATCACATGATATACATACATACATATGCATACATACATGGATTTGTGTGTATCTTAAGAGACGTGTGATTTGTGGAAACGAGCATAGCAATGCATTAAATGTTAGTAAATTCTATCCAAGGATTATTGTTATTATATATCATTATCATCATCATCATTTAGTGTACATTGTCCATGCTGGTATGGGTTGGACAGTTTAACCAGGGCTGGTAAGCTGAGGGGTTGCACCAGACTCCAGTCTGATTTGGTATGGTTTCTTCGGCTGGATACCCTTCCTAATGCCAACCACTCCAAAGTGTAATGGATACTTATGGTGTATGTGTGTATGCTTATGTGTATATGTATCTATATATATATGTTTTATTGTGTATTGGCAGGTGAAGTACATCCAGCCTGATGTCCTAAACAAAATGACTGAATATTTACTGAACCATGAAGACACAGTTAACTTCTCTGATTTCAGTAATTTTGTCCATGTTATTTCTTACCTGGGATTCCATCCTAAACTATTTGATGAATTTGAAAGTTTATGTGAAAGACAACTAGAGAGGCACATCATGAAAGCAGATTTACCTAGACAACTGAAGTTTACCAATGATCTGTGCAAATTACAGATTTTTATCGACGGGTGGCTCTCAAAGTTATTCTCATATGAATTCATTGAAAAAATTGATGAATATATTGGTTGTAAGTTGAACTTTAGTTTTCTCTTTTTTACTTCATTTTCATATTTTTCTGAAAATTGAGATTCATTTTTCGCTTTCTTAGTGTAAGTTCCATGAAAACAAGTTTATTACCTAATATTTGAGTTGTTCACTATATTTTTATATAATTTTTATCATTTTATGGTGACACGTAAAAAGCTTTGATGTGTGTACTGGTGCTACTTAAAAAAGCACTGGTGCTGTGCCACATAAAATTCACTGATGCTGGTGCCACATAAAAAGCACTGGTGATGGTGCCACATACAAAGCACTGGGTGCTTTGTAAAGTGGTTGGTGTTAGAAAGGGCATCCAGCTGTAGAAACTAAACCAAAACAGACTATGGAACCTGGTGCAGCCCCTGGTGTTGCCAGTTTTTGTCAAGCCATCCAACGAGCATGGAAAACAGACATAAAATGTTGATGATGAAGATGATGTGAACAATATCATCATTGGTTCCAGTCTCCTATGGCCCAGTCACTGTAAATTCATTGTAGTTTACAGTAATTCTGATGATGACTTTGACAAGGAAATGTCTGTAAGAACTTGAGTGGAATATATGTTACAAGGTATTTTTGTTCAAATCACTGATAGTGTTGGCAATGTCTTGTCATTATATTTATCTCTCTACAATATAAACACGCACACACACACACACACACAGATATGTATATCTGAGGAGAGGGTATGTAGGCAAGACAGACTTCTACACAGAATTCACTCCAATATCTCACTGTGATTTAATTTACTGAGCCTTGAAAGATGAAGAACAAAGTCAGTTCCTCTGAAATTGAACTTGTGATTACCTGGCCCTTGGGTACCATTAGCAGAGTCTACTTGTATGGTAGATTTAACCTGTTGTCTGGTTTAATGACACCACTTGTGGGAGGGCAGGCAGCTTCTTGTAAGGCACTCTATCTGCTGCCAACAGCTGCTGAAGAGTGGGTTAGGGCTGCTGTGGCTAAAGCTGCGCTAAGGTTGAGGCATCTCTGGCACCATCTGGACAGTGAGCAGGTGTGGTATCTGTTCATTGACGAGATATTTCCCAAGTTCACCTCTTTTGGTGAACTGGAATGCTGGATCAGGCATAGACCAAGGCTGGGAGCTTGGCAAGAAGAGTGTCGACAGGCATTCATGCTTCTCTCCCAAATGAGCAATGCCAGCGGCAGGGGTACCACCTTGGCATACTATAGAGGGCAAGTGTGATGACAGCCTAGAGGAGACTCTAGGTTTCAATGAAAGTCAGCTTGCCAACCTGCATTGAAAGATTTTACTCCTTGGCCCAGCTGTGCTTCTGAAGTGCCTTGCCAGTTCAGGATAAACACACGAGGCATGGCATCACAGTGTTGCCTACATGCCCACATTGCGGGCAGAGCAACGAAACTGTTCTGCATGCAATCGTATAGTGTCCAAGTCTCTCAGATCTGTGGTTTTCTACCGAACGGGTACTGTCACAGCTGGGGAAAATACAGCTGTCAGCCGAATCAATTATTAAAATCGTTCCACCATCTCCTCTAAAAGGAGAAGAGAAATTCTGCTTTCTAGCCATAATCGCTATAGCGAAAGAGGTGATATGGAAGATACATGGAAGAGGTATTGCATCAGACACCTTCATCTCCAGGCATGCTTTGGTTAACCTCTTTTTGTATCACCTAAGAGGGAAAGCATGTCTGGAGAAGAAATGCCTGATGTCAAAAAAGTACAAAAGAAGATGGAAGAAAGTAGCCCGAATGTTGGGTATGTAAATGCCTAATTAAGCAGAGTAAAAAAAAGGGATGAAGTAAACAGTTCAATGCAGGAATGTGGTTGGTGGGGTCAAACTGATTCCGCGTCCATTCATTTTCTTTTCACTTTCATCCAAAATTATTATGTATTTATTCATATATGTAATATCATTCAATAAGTCCCTGACCCTATTTGTCCCATGTATTGTCCCCTCTTTGTTTAACCCTTGTGGTTTGAATAAAATCATCATGCTAGTTCAAAGTTGGAGTTCAAAGTTTACAGTTTGAGTTAGCGTGTTGGATTGTTGGTTCTTAAAAGACTGTTGTTACATTCTGTGTGGTTACTGCCATTTGCTTCAATTATATTGTCATTGCACTGTTGCAGTGTATTTCTTTATCCATAAGGATATAACACTTTTATTCAGGCATAGTGTATCTAGGACTACATCCTCCAGTGTCCTTCATTTCCTTAAAAAGTAGAATATAATTCAAGGGCTAATTGACTGCTTTTCTACCAAGTCAAACAACCATGTAAGGGCTCCCTCATTGTCTCATCTATTTTAATTAAATGTTTGTTATAAAGTCTTTATTAATTTAGCATCAACTTGATGACATTGATCAACCCATTAACCTCACTTTGAAGATAATAAATACTTCAATCAATATTTACCAATGTAACACTCAATACACTGCTTATAAGCTAATGTTCTTATTTTATTGTAGCACATCCTCAAAGTCAACAGAATATCAAGATGAGTCTCATGCTACTAAACCGTTGTGTTGTCTTAGAATGCCCACATCTTGATATCCCTTGGTTCCATGAAGAATTTTGTCAAAAGACTATGAGTAGAGGTATTCTTTTTTTTTTTTTTTTTTGCTTTGAAACTTTAATTTGGTATTTATAAAAGCTTAAATATAATTCTTCTCACCAATATAAAAGATATTCTATCTTATTCAACTCTTGTTTCCTATGCATGTGTGTCTGTGTGCATGTATAATTGTTTCCTTGTTTTGTCATCGCATAATAGTTGTAAATGAGTGTCACTGTCATACAAGCAGTGTCCTGCATTTTCAGTCTTCTGTGAAAATAAGTCTGGCCACAGGGAAATATTACTTTGCTTGGAAACAGGTGAAGGTTGGTGACAGGAAAGGCATCTGGCCATAGAAATTCACTCAATGCAAGCATGAAAAAGTGAGCATTAAAACAACTATGACAATAATGATGACAGTAATTAACATGCTTCATAAATATTGTAAATCTTTACAGATAAATATAATGAATCCTGGATTCACCATGAAATAGAATCAGCTTTGAAAGAGGCTCTTGGCAGTTCAAAGTTTTACAGAGCTTCAGCATTTACTCCTTATTTCTTTGTACTTGGTAAGTAGTTACATTTTATTGCTGTCATTTTGAATGTAGGGCTACAAGGATGTTGGGTGAATGATGATCAAGATGGTATTCTTGTTTTTCTATGTTTGATAATTTCCCTTTAAGATAGACTGTCCTCAGCCAAAGTATATTTATTTCACAATCTTCAGTTACCCTTTTCTTACCATATTTCTGTTAAAATACATTGGCTTTACTTTAGTTAATTCTTAAAATTATGGAAGAATTTAGTAAAATGTCTTTGTCATTACTCAGCTGGTGTTTAAAACAAAAATTAACTAACTTTGATGGAAAGTTTTAGTTTATATCACTAGAATAAAGGGTCAGTCTTATATAGGTTGATATCAAAAGGGTTAAATCTCTCACATTTCTCACTGTCAGTCAATTTTGACAAAAGCCTACACAGTTCTTGTTGTTGCAACATTAATTATAATTACATATGGGTGCGCCTGGACTGGCTTTTGTGCAGATGGCACATAAAATACACCATTTTGAGCGTGGCCGTTGCCAGTACTGCCTGACTGGCCTTCATGCCGGTGACACGTAAAAGCACCCACTACACTCACGAAGTGGTTGGCGTTAGGAAGGGCATCCAGCTGTAGAAACTCAGCCAAATCAGATTGGAGCCTGGTGTAACCATTGGGTTTCACCAGTCCTCAGTCAAATCGTCCAACCCATGCTAGCATGGAAAGCGGACGTTAAACGATGATGATGATGATGATATAAGTTTACGTTTGTAGATAAAAAGAAAATACGAATTTAATGACATCCATGCATTCTTAGCCAAGTATATCAGAAACACAAGTTCTTCAGTTGGTTTTAGACACTACATTTAAGGTAATTACTGGAACATTGTTTTCATTAAATGATGTGAAATAATTTCAACTAGAAATTGAAATCAAATCATGGATATAACTTGCCAATTTTCTCACTAATATTGGTTTCGAATTTTGGCACAGAGGGCCAACTTTTTCAGGGGTGGGGCTAAGTCAGTTACATTGACCTTGGGAATCAACTGATACTTATTTTATCATCCCCAAAAGGATGAAAGGCAAAGTCGACCTCAGCAGAATTTGAACTCAGAACGAAAGACAGGCAAAATTCTGCTAAGCATTTTGCCTGACATACTAACGATTTCTGCCAGCTCACCGCCTTAGTTTCCTCATTAATATTAATTCAATTATCTTTATTAAATTTCATGATGTAAATCATTCATCCATTTTATAGGAATATGTTTAACCCTTTTCTGACAAACATGCCTAAGACCACTTTGGTTCTGTAATACAAAACTACCTATTTCAAAGTGTTCGTATTTAACCTTTAGCATTCAGATTACTCCACCAAATGTAATGGTCATTTAGTTACATTGTTTTGAATATATATTGCATTATCTTGTAGCCTTGAGATTTTGATTATGTGCTTGTTTATTTTTAGATTAACATTGTAGGGTAGGTTGAAAAACTGGATATGGCCAGTTTTTACATAAAATCAGTAGAATATTTTGACCAGATATGGCCAGTTTAAATGCTAAAGGGTTAAATGAAAAACTTCCATCATAATTTTATGCAAGAACTTTTTATTAAGTCAATGTTTAAATACCAATAAATGAAAAAAAGCCTTGAGAGTAGATTTGACAAACGGAACCTGAAAGAAACCCATTGTGTGTGTGTGTGTGGCTTTGTGTTTGTCCCACCACCACTTTTTGATAACCAATGTTGGTGTGTTATGTCCCTATATTGCAGCAATTTGGCAAGAGAAACTGCTAGAATAAGTACCAGATTTTTAAAATAAATACTAGAGTCAGTTTGTTCAACTAAAACCCTTGAAAGTGGTGCATCAGCAAGGATCCAGTCCAGTGACTGAAACAAATAAAAGATAAAAATCCATGCAGATAGGCAACAAAATTAACAGATAGGCAGAGTATTCTATTAGAAATATATTCACGAAAGGGTTAAGGTGGATGTTGTTCATCCATAAGTCACCTCTAGTTAAGCAGAACTTTGATCAGAGGCTTTCCACCCCCGATCCTCACAAAATGAATTAACAAATACGCAGAGTATTATGTTAGAAATATATTCATGAAAGGGTTAAAGTGGACATTGTTCATCCATAAGTCACCTCTAGTTAAGCAGAGCTATGATTAGAGGCTTTCCACCCATGATTCTCACATTTTATTTTTTATAGGCTACATTGTGAAAGTTGTGCTTCTATTTTTAAGAGAGTTTTTACTACTATTTCTAATAGATTAAATGACCACACAGAGCTCCATTTTTATTCATATGTTTAAGGTTAATGCATCATGTAGAGAATACATCTGAAACAGAAGGAAATCCTGTTTACTGACAAATTTATAAAGTGAAAATTTATTCAACATTATATGGTCTCACCACCTGACTGGAACCAGTGAAAGGATTATTCAGTAATGCCAATAATATAATTTCTCTTATATTTTTTAATATATTAAATCCCTCTGCGGTCAGTGTTGCCTTTCATCCTTTTGAGATCATCCTTTAACATCCTTTTTCCATGCTGGCATGGATTGGGTGGCTTGAAGGAGCAGGCAAGGCCAAGGGCTACACCAGGTTCTATAGTCCGTTTAGGCTTGGTTTCTACAGCTGAATGCATTCCCTATCGCCACGAAAGTACTAGGGGCTTTTTACATTGCACCTTGGTTTTAGAATCTCAATTCTGTTGTGGGCAGGTCTTCTTGAGTACACAACTCCAGTACCAGTTAGATACTGGGGTTGATTCAATCAACTTCCTCCTTTCTCTCAAAATTATTGGCCTTGTACCAAAATTAGAAAGAAATATTTTTTTTAATACTTTCGACTAAAGTATATAACTTTGGAAATCAAGTAAAAAATTAATGCTTGGTTTAGAAAAGAATTATTAATATCGTCAGTTGTGTTCAGTTGCTAAGATCTCTTATATTTTGCCTCCATTGCCTCATCTACAGATAGCCATCTGACTTATTGATTTTCTGGTTAGTAGAATGAGAGATCTTTTTTCTTTTTTTTCTTTTAGATTTTGAATGTCTTCTAGATGCTGATAAGAAACCAGTCAGTATCTCTCTTGCCAATGAACTACATATCCAAGAAGAAGGGTACCAGAAGTAAGTTTCAAAAGTTGTCTTCCTACAGTATACTTTAATGATGGATGGGAAACCATTGAGTTAATGATGTGCCCCTGAAGATTCTCATTATGTATTGTATTTAGGGCAGTACAGTGAAACTGCTTGAATACATCCCTTTCCAGCTACAACCACAAGAGGAGATTTGAAGTCAGTAGCATAAGATACTAAATGATGGGTTAATTTTACAGTAGCTCCTTCAGTAGAAAATAACACCAGTTCCTTAAATGAGAAATAGATTTTGTTCTGTAAGAAATAAGAATAGTTCCTTCGGTGAGAAATAACAATAGTTCCTTCAGTGAGAAATAATAGTAGTTCCTTCAATGAAAAATAATACTATAGTTCCTTCAAAGAGAAATTCTTCCTGGAAACAGGGCTGTTAAATGAAAATAACCACATAAAATGTTTTCAGAGAAATTGATTCTTCATAGAACCAGATCTATGAAGAATTAATTCCATTTTTCTTTCTCTTTCCATTCCTCATACCAATAAACTCCAACCGATTTTGATTATTGTACTGGTTGTAGAGATATCAGGGTAGTTGCAATCAGGTGTGTAGCAAGGAGAGGGTAGTAAGGGAAGACAGTTGCTCCCAAGCTAGAGTGTGAAGGGGTAAAAAATTTCCTCTGGCTTACCATACCTGTTAACCAGTGGGGAGATACCAAAAAGTTTTTTTTTCCCCTCTGGGGCACTGAGAACTGTTGCTGTTGTTTATATCACAGTGTAGCTGCTTGGTTGAAAAGCTTGCTTCCCAACCACATGGTTTTGGGTTCAGTCCCATTGCATTGCACCATGGTAGAAGACAAGGGGATCATATTGAAAATACATGGTGATAAAGTGAACACTTTAACCATGCAATCATTTCTGCGTTCATAATATTGAAATCTAACATTGGTACAAGACCAGTTAACAAGGTACAGTTGATTAAATCTAAACTCAGTACATGTCTTCTTTATTTCCGTTCCATGCTATTACATATTGCTCTTTTATTTTTGGAGAAAGACACACTGTGTATGGTTCCCTATGACCCTTCTCACACTGCAATATATATATATATATATATATATATATATATATATATATATATATATATATATATATATATATATATATATATTTCTTTATTGTCCATAGGGGGCTAAACACAGCAGGGACAAACAAGGACAGACAAATGGATTAAGTCAATTACATTGACCCCAGTGCGTAACTGGTTCTTATTTAATCGATCCCCGAAAGGATGAAAGGCAAAGTCAACCTCGGCAGAATTTGAACTCAGAACATAACGGCAGACAAAATACCGCTAAGCATTTCGCCCAGCATGCTAACGATTCTGCCAGCTCGCCAACCTCACACTGCAATATATAGCTGATTCCATGAAAGGGGAGAAGAATCCACCCAATACTTGACTACTACTTTATTTTTATTGACTTTTATATATGACTGGTACCTTACTCTATTGGTCCCTCCCAGTTCTGGTACCTTGTTTTGTCGACCCCCTGTGCTTGACTAGTACTTTATTGGAACCCAGTATTTGACTGGTGCTTAATTTTTATCAACACCCTGATGGATGAAAGGCAGAGTTGATCTCAGCTTGATTTAGACTCATATTTGACAAAATACTACAAGGCATTTTGTTTGATGCTCTAATAATACTGCCAGACTACCTCCCTGTAATATAACTTCAAGATCACAAAATATTCTTTCTTTTGTGTTTTTGGAAGGGGCTCTGCCCATGACCCTCATAGACTCTACTAGACCAGTGAGATCGATGCCATTAATGTTCGTCTTGAATATTATTGACTGCAAATTGACAGTTGCAGCAAAAACATGGGTGGAGAGGTAATTTCAGAGAACACATTCTGGAGAGCGGGGGTGGACGAGCGAGGAATGCCCAAGTGAACACGATTGTAGTAGTATGAGAAAAAGTGGAAAGAGAGAAAGAGAGAGAGGGAAAGACAGCACATGTGGGGGATGGAGGTTGAGGCGTGTAGGTGAGTGCCTCATTCTCAGAATCTGACGTCACCTCTGTAAGTTATTTATAAAGACACTATCAATATATACAAGCATCCACTGCATTACGGAAGCGTTGCGTTCCTGAAATTTTGCCGTAATATGGACCTCTATGTAACATTGACCTCTATGTTACATAATACGTACGCAGCATAGAAGTCAATGTGAAAAATAACTTTCACATTTACAAATATTTATGTCCCTTGAATAACATATTATCTCCCTTCTAAGTCCTTACTGGAACAAATAACAGCGTCTTCATCAGGGGGTTCTCACTAATTTAGACGTCGGACCTTTATTGCAGAAAACTTAACTTTATTTTACTGACCCTTTACCTACATTTTACAACCAACCCTTACCACCACCCTAATTTTAATAAAAACAATGATTATTTTGGAGAGAGAAAATAGCATATTTTATATATCAGCATCATCATCCTAATTTAATGTCCCATGTTCCATGCTGGCATGGGTCTTTATTAAATTATATTAATAAAAGATCCTTATCTAATGGAACATGAGATTTGAGTTCTGTAAGAAAACAAAGTTGGAATTTTAACCCAAGAGATAAATAGATGGAGTTATATAAGGAGTCTTGGTAGACTATTTCTACCACAACAATGTTTTTTTTTGGGGGGGGGGGGTTAAATTTCAGTAAATAAACTGATACATCTCTTGGCTTTTCTAGGATGCTGCCATGAGTAATATTACTGGGATCATAGGGTTTCGGTTTTTTCAGCATTAGACCCACTCCCACCCTGACCCAGTTGACTATCCCAGCATACAAATCAGCAGCAGTCATAGACCTACCCTCTTTATCCAAAGCCACCATGTGGTTTTCTCTAAGTCTTCAGTGAAAGAATGTAGCTACCATTATTTCCTGTGCTGCACCAGTAATTCAAAGCCCAGCCAGGGCTTTGCAAAATAAGCACCCCAGATCGGTTGGCTTGCAACAAGCTAGCAACTTTGATTTCAACACTATGCCACAAGTAACTGAAATGTGACAAGATTTCTCTTATAAACTCCTCCCTCTCTATGTGTGCTATTAATGTAAAATCTTCAATATTTGTATTTTTATGGTGTAAGGTTTGTTTCCATTCAGTGGACAAAGGTGAGATGTCTTTACTTAAATAATTCTAGCTAAAGTGACATTCACAATACTCCCAGTGAAATACCTTTAGTACATTACATGCCAGTGACAGGTAAAAGGCACCCATGACAGCGACACATAACAGGGCACCCATGCCAGTGACATGTAAAAAACATCTAGTACATTCTGTAAAGTGGTTGGCATTAGGAAGGGCATCCAGCCATAGAAACCAAACCAAAACAGACAACTGGAGCTCAGTGCAGCTCTCCAGCTTACCAACTCCTGTCAAACAATCTAACCCATGCAGCATGGAAAATGGACACTGCTTGATGATGCTAATGATTTCAGTATATTCCATAATCTCCTGCTGACAGATAGTGATAATGTTGAAATCTAGTGAGACATTTAAACAAGATAAATTATTCACTTTGCTTCAGCCTATTTGCCAATATTTCATTACCACCATATTCTTGGTAATAGAAAGTGCTTTCTATTACAAATATTCATAGTCGCCAATCTAAGGATAACTTTCTTCTTTTCACTGAGCAGTCTTGGAAATTCTGAAAATGCTCCTGGGTGCTGTCCTTCCTTCTCTGATTAAAGGGGAAAATATTAATTTATTTGATATCCTATCATAAAATACTAGCTCCATCAATACTTACTCTTTTACTTGTTTCAGTCATTTGACTGCAGCCATGCTGGAGCACAGCCTTTAGTCGAGCAAATCAACCCTGGGACTTCTTCTTTGTAAGCCTAGTACTTATTCTATCGGTCTCTTTCGCCGAACCATTAAGTTACAGGGATGTAAACATACCAGCATCGGTTGTCAATTGATGTTGGGGGGACAAACACAGACACACACATACATATATATGATGGGCTTCTTTCAGTTTCCGTCTACCAAATCCACTCACAAGGCTTTGGTCGGCCCGAGACTATAGTAGAAGACACTTTCCCAAGATGCCACGCAGTGGGACTGAACCCAGAACCATGTGGTTGGTAAGCAAGCTACTTACCACACAGCCACTCCTGTTCTACTCAAATATCTTGTATCAGTGATATATCATTGATTTTATTACAGAGAAATAAAATTGCTGCAATAAAGGCTCTAGACTATTGTTCACATAATAAAAGGTTCAAAATTAATTGATGTTGTCTTGGGTGAGGGGTATCACTCTACTTAACTCAGTTTGTCTGGTTGACAACAGCTCCCACTCTGATCTCTCGGCTGATTGTTTTCCTGTCACATTTGCAAAACCATCCAACAGTAAAAACTTGATATGACACAACAGAAAGAAATTCAAATGTCAACAACTACAACAATATTTAATACAGACTCTTCAACTTAAGAAGCTTGCTTTGCAAACACATGGTTTGCAATTCAGTCCCACTATACAGCACTTTGGACAGGTATTTTCTACTATAGGCGAGGGCCAACCAATGTCTTGTGAGTAAATTCAGTGGATGAAAACCATGTGGAAACCTGTCGTGTGTCTTTGTGTTTGTCACACAACCTCCTACTGCTTGACAACCTGTGTTAGTTTGTTTACATCCTTGTAATGTAGCAGTTTGGCAAAAATAACCAATAGAGTAAGTACCAAACTTTTAAAAAATTAAGTACTGGAGTCAGTTTGTTCTAATTAAACCATCGGGGTAGTACCTCAGCATGGTCACAGCCCAATAACTAAAACAAATAAAAGGTAAAAAAAGACAATTTATGAATGTTTTAACATTCCCTCTACTTTCAGGGTTGCAATTTGTATCCAGTTGGAGAAATACTTTTCTGTAAACAGCCGCAATCTACTTGGCTCACATCAGATGAAACAAAGACAACTGGAAATTCTTGGTTATAAAACTGTTGAGGTAAATTAAATGTTTTGTTGTAGTTACAATCTTCCACCATTACCACCACCACCACCATCACTTTTCACTACTTCACCTGGTCACTGGAGTCATTTAGCCCAAGTCTGTTCTAATTGAGCAGGCCTATGATCAGAGGTATTCCAGCCAAGACCATAATGTTTTTTTTTTTTAAGACATTCTTTTTGTATTTTATTTGTTTCACTCATTGAATTCCAGTCATACTGGAGCACCACTTCAAAGGGTTTAGTCAAATGAAAGAACCTCAGTACTTATTTTAAGTCTGCCACTTATTCTATTATTCTTTTTGCTGAGCTGCTAAGTCAAGGAGACAACAGTGATTGTCAAGCAACATGGGACACACATACACACATGTATAAAAGAAATTGGGAATAAACAATTATGCTATGAACTTCATTAGCATCTTATAACAGAAACAACTGTAAGCTAATCAACTTCATAACATAATTGTTTATTTCGTTTGTCATCCCAATTACTTATTACCACTCTGTACTCATCTGATGCTTCATTCTGAAACATGTATATTGAGTCCTAATACCAGGGTAATAAGTATCACTATACCTAAGTGAACTATATATATATATATATATATATTTATTTATTTATTTATTTATTTATTTATTGTATATATGCATGCATGCTATAGATTTATTTATTTATCCATATGTATATATGATGGGCTTTAATACTGTTTCTGTCCACCAAATTCCTTCACAAGACATTGGTCAGCCTAGGACTCTAGTAACCTTTTGTAGCCCTGAATTGACCAATAGCCCATCCTGACTCTTCATCATCACTTGTTCTCCTCTGCTTTTCCTGTTGAGGTAGAATGTTGGCAACAGGGTCAGAATATGTGCAGTGGCATTCTTAGTTATATTGGGGGCAATGTACAGCTAACAGAAGAGACACACTACTATCCTCAATTACACTATGGTATAGTACAGTGAGAATATAAGAAGAAGAGGGAATTTTTGAGAGAGGAGAAATATGTATGTACGAAAGAATGCAATGTATGCAAACAGTAGATGAGCAATAAAAGCATAGGTGTAAGAATGTTATGTAAACAGGAGACAAATAGTTAAAGGCCAAAGTGAAAGAGTACAACGTGTGACAAACAGGAGATCCACTATCATCCTGAGCAGCACTGACAACATAGTACATTGAATCTGAGAAGAGG